>NW_025109948.1:40818-195715 GCF_011392965.1 Frieseomelitta varia | reverse complement strand
GGGGGGGGGGGGGGGAGAGAGAGGAGAAACCATTCGCAACTGTGTTAAGGAAAGAGCGCTACCGGCGAAGGCGATTACGCGTTTAAACTTTTTTCCGCTGCGTTAAAGGAAGCCATTATCGCGGACGTGGATCGTTCCCGGAAAACGAGCGAACGAGGAAAGGGGTGGGTGGGTGGGTGGCAGTCTCTTCGAACAGTTGTATTTTCACGAATCGCTCTGTACACGTGCTAATGTGTCGACGAACGAGCCAAGCCGAGCATACTCGAGAGAGCCTCTAGCCGAGAGAAGAAACCCGGGGAGCATTGAACGACGGTTTAAAGAGTCGAAGTAGCTGGTACTAGCCGGTCGAATAGGGGTTGCACCGTAGCGGCATTTCCGGCGAGCCACCCCCCCCCCCCCCCCCCCCCCCCCTCCTGCCCCTCGTCTTTTCTTCTTTCCCTTCTTCTCTAATTCCTTCTTTCTCTCGGGGCGTTCTATACGTACCATCTACGGCAAGACGCGTCGCAGACGTGCCGTGTCACTGCGCCGATAAAACGGAATTTATCTTTCTGTGGGAAGAAAGAAGGAAAGTGTTCCTTTCTTTGGGAGAAGTGTCTCAATCGATGGCCACGATTCAATCAAACGCGACGTAGAGATACGTGTGTGTATTTGTGCGACCCACGTCCGGGATTGAGATACAGGGTCCCGTTTATTCCTGCATCGATCAGTTAAAAATTATCCTTTCGTCTCTCAAATATCTATTTTCTTGGAACATTATTTGTTCTTTTGGAAAGGTTTTTCTTCGAAAAATATACGCGAGTTGGAAGTTTTATCTACATATTTGGATTTTAGATGAAGAAAGGGTAAAGCTTTGATGCTATTTGAAGAACGGTCCCAATAAATTCTTGCTTCCAAAGTTGTCACTTATAGATATTATATGTATATTGTGATATTACGACATTTATAATTATAATGATGAAATACAAAATATATAATATATATTATTTATAATATATTAATAATATATATTATTTATAATATATTAATAATATATATTATTTATAATAATTTGTAATATAATTATAATATTGTACACATCGTGGATATTACCAATCGAAGGCGTTGTCAATGCACGATTGTGTTTCAAAGTTCTTAATATAATAAATATAACGATTGAGACCCGTAAGAAACCATACCGATCAATTCGATAAATTGAAACGTAGGAAAGATTACAATTGCAACAACTGTATTTTACAATTCACCTCGAAACTCGTGATTATTTACCTCTCAGCAACAAATAAATTTGTCCTTTGTGCGCGGTGAATAAATGAAACTGCGAATATTGAATCCGCGAATATGAGGGTTCCATCGTACATTCGAATGCAAAGAATTGAAAGAATTTCTCATTTAAAGAATTTCTTGAACCGAGTCGATGAACGCCGCTGCACCAACTCTTGTCATTGTGAATGGCGCAATTTGTTTCAATGTTTCATCTGCTGAGTTTGCACCAAAAAGTATAATAATATAAAAGTATAATAATCTCCATAAGGGTGAGGCACTTTTTACGATATACGAAATCGCGGTGCTGTATCTCGTAAGTTCAGTATTTATCATACGCGTGTCTTCGGGTGAGACTGGCTGAAAGTGCAGTTACTTCCGGAATCGTTTGTCCCTTGATTGAATCGAGTCGTTCCAATGAAATTTTACGCGGGTCGCCGCGAGTTTCGTTCGAATCTCGTTTTAACGCGACCACACTCGTAAATTTCGCCGATTTTCGACGAGTGAGCTTGACCCCGCTTGTTTCCTCGGCGGCGAAGAAGCTTCCTCGACGGCGCGGAGGAAAAAAATGCTTTTTCCCAGTATCTGGAAGCCCTACGGCCCCTGCAACGCCCCGCCGAAAGATTTGTGGCCAGGATTTCGTAGCTCGTGGCGTCGAGGATTGCCCGGGGGCGAATTTTTCATCGTGATTATATCGGCGGGTATTGTCGTGGTGTTTTCGGTAGAAAAATTGTTACATCGCGCCGACGCGCCGCTCTTGCCTTTCCTCCCTCCTGTTTCGTTTTGTTTCGAAGGCGATTTATCAATGGCAGAGGGAAAAGATCGCGTGCAGAAGCGAGGGCAAACCGAGGGGCTTCGTTAGCTTCGAAGTTCCTCCTGGTATTCCGCGCCAATTTTCTTTGCTTTGGCTCGGCACTTCGCCTTCGAGCCCGAGGTCGTTTCCATCGTTCCCTTTCTTCTTGTTATATCCCGCTCTTGTTGCCTCCCCCCCCCCTTCGCCCCTTCGCCGCGATCTGATAGAATTCACGGCTTTGAGTCGCGTTCAATTTCTCCCGAGAGATTTTTTTTTTTTTTTTTTCGTCGCGAACTCGCGTGTCAATGATCGATGAACACGACGAGCGATTCGCGCGCGAAATCGATACGACGTCGCATCGTCGAATAGGTGGCGCGACTTTGACGCAACCAGGGGGTGGAGAAGAGGTGGCACATTTGCGACCGGCGAGGATGATGCATTGCGGGCCCGGGAATGCGGAAGGACGCGGAGGAAAAAAGAAGGAACCTGGTTGGATGCTTTCGCGGCAGCTTTCAGCCAGCCTTCGCGTTCTCCGACCCTCCGTTTCTTTCGTCCCTTTTCTCTCTCTCTCTCTCTCTCTCTCTCTCTGTCGTCTTCCCCCGTAGCTTTCGACGTCCGGCGTGCCTCGTACAAACGCCGTGAACCCTTTCCGCGTAGCGGAAAAGTTCCCTCGTTATCTTTGATTACGTTTTCGATTCTTCTTCGTACCACCGGACAACTTTTCAGCCCCCTCTCTCCTCCCTTCCTCTGCCCACGCCCGTCGTCGACTCGAATTCTCCGAGTTGCTCGAAGAATTTTGTAATTTAGTCGATTGTCCGATGTCCCTTTGAGTTTCTTTCCGTCGCAGTCCCGGGGTTCGAGCGTTAAGCGCGACGAAACTATCTCTTTAAATCTCGAGCATTGTCGGACGTCCACAATGATTTATATATTACGTTGTACAAGAATTTCAGGCATTTGATTTTATTTTGTTGTTTCACGTGATCGGCGAGTGAAATTGGATTTAATTGGATTGGAGATATACGTAGGCTTTAATTTTACTTAATGACTGTTATTTCTTCCTTTCCTTCACTTTTTAATCGCGCGTTTATTGTTAATGAGCAAATTTAATTGGAAAGTTTCAGAATTAACCCTCTCAATGTTACTGTTAATTTTCAATAGTGAGCATATTTATGTAGCAAGCATTTTCGAAAATATTTCTCGACTTTGGTTCTATTCCAAATTCCGTACAACGACGTAAATGTTTCAGTTGTTGACGATTTTCAATAGATTGTGTCATCTACAGTCAGTAAAGGTATGTAAAGTTCAATACATTCTTTAGAAACAGCTTTTGCGCAACAGCTTTTCAATCCGTTCTCCGATCTAAAAGTTATTCGTGTGAGAAACACAATGCCCTGTTGAAAATGTTAAATAATTTAATTGTAAATTGTAATATTAATCCACATTCATAGACAGAGATACAGAGGTGAGGCTCTATTTATTTTTCTAACGTGCAGCATCCACTTGATACCTTTGACAACAAAATATACCGTCACAGAATTGCAAATAACATTCGTTTTCAAGTCTCTTGACTGACAGTACTCGTACATTGCCTTCTAATCGTCATTTTGAACGTATCGTATTGCATACAAATGAAAATACCAAAGTTAAACGAAACTAGATACGAAATTAAATCTCTTCGTGAGAGTAGTATATACGAATATCACACTTTGCAATTGAATAGAAATCTCGTTTATTTGTTACTGAAGAAAAGAACAAGTTAGAGCACACACAAGAACATTAACAGCAAAGTTAACTTTATTTATTCCATTCATTGACGGCGATATCTCATCGCTGTGTCAGTTTGACGGCAGAGAGGAAATTTTTTCTCCATGAACGAAAGTCATTTTTTTCTCCACGAACGAAAGTCAACGAACGACCGACTTGTTGCACGGCGAGACGCGCGACGATCGAAACGACTCGTGACAGAATTTGCTTGACCCATATGACTGATGTCCGGTTGGGTTTCGGGAGCCCCGGGTGCTTTCCAAAGAGAAAGCAACTCGGGGAGATCGAAGAAGGGAAGGAAAAGGCTGTTCTCGCCCTCTTCGAGGTCGAAGGCAACGACTCCGTGTGGAATTTCCAGCGCAGCCCGGTCGTTCGATCGCGACGCGCCACGCCGGTGAAATTGATTGATGTACGGCCTGTCGAATCCGACGGCAGCCTATTTCCGGCTGGCAACCCGTTGCCCGATTCCTTCCAGCCAGTTCTCCGCATTAAGTTCCCCGGACTTGTCGGATTGAATCTCGCGCCGGTGGGAAAATGCACTCGACCGATTCATTGCGAGAAAGCCCATTACCCTTGCGCCCCCTTCTGCGTTCCGTACACGACCGATCGGGTGTACAGTAAGAATAACATAGTCCGTTTGAAAATCAAATAACGACGCGGCCGTGCGCGAAATTTAAAGGGCCAACTCGAAAGGACCGCTTTGGAATCGCGTCGCGATCATCGAACGACGATTGGGAATCAGCGCCGATTTTTCGCGGCGGCTCGTGTCGACGATAAAGCAGCAGACTGAATTTCGGAGAGGAAACGTTTGATCATTGAAATTTGCGTGCGAACTAATTCACTTAGTGAAGACTAGAGAAACGTAGATGCTCTCGTGTGAACACACGTATGTATGTATGTACACGTGCTCGAAATACGTACATAGTGCTCGCTCTGTGTCAGTTTCCAGCGATTTTTCTCGCAAGTGGGTATGTTTCGGAGGAAAATGGAGGAGGAGAGTGTTTTAGTGCTTTTTTCTAGACAGCGTGATTTCACACGTGTTTCAATTTCAACATTCGCAATGTCCAGGGTGACCTGCTATTTAAAATGATATCTTTCTTGACGACGTAACTTCGGAAAATTGTTATTGTATAGTTGTACAATCTGTGTACGATTTCCTTGTCTTTTATATAATAGATTTCACGGAATTATGGTTGAAATATCTCTTAAACCAATAATTTATCGTAGGTTTGTAGTTTTTTTTTTTTTTTTACAGAAAATATCAAGTTGCATCGACCGAAAGATGCATCATTCCATTTAAAAAATAGAAGAACGTCTTTGTTTCTTGAGCAACATTGAAAATACAAAAAGTTGAAGTACGTCACCATGTTGATTATAAAAAAATATTAAAACTTTTTCCTCTTTCACTTTTTTTCGAAAACACCATTTGCGAGGAAAACACTGGGAACTAGTAGCGTAAACAGTCTGTATATTTTTTATTCGCTTACGGAGAGTGGATATGATAGCCAAAAGAAAGTTTACAGAATAAAACGAGAAAAAGAGTCGTAATAATTTTGCAAAATTGAATTACAATTGATGAAACAAAAAACGCATGTAAGAGAAGAATATTCAATAGTAATTTTATTAATATCAATTTTAAGTTTTCTTTCGTATATAAATTATTAAACAGATTGATCATGAAACAATCAATGATAATTCGATCACCATAATAAATTTAATTATTTTTAATTATTTAATGAATGATTTCACGTGCTGTACGAGTTCTGTATATTCGTATATATATATATTGATTCGCCAACGACACGTTCTGTTCAAAGCGATTATATTTTATTGCGGGAATATATAAAATAAATATCATCGACAAAGACTGTTAAATTAAAAATAGACAATATTATAAAATAAAAAAATGCGCTTTCATTGTGCTTTTATTGTAATATGATATTTAAAAAAAATATTGAATATTCTGTTTTATAGGTGAAACATAAATCTGGCGGTAGTCAACGTGTTATCTTTCAGGAATAGCATGCTTGGATTATTAAATTCAGTAATTAATTCATTATTAATTCATTATTAATTCATTATTAATTTCTTACTTCCTGATCCTCGGCTTTATGATTTCGCACATATGTTAATTTTTATTTTGCTCATTTTTGTACCCCCCCCCCCCCCCGCAATTTTTGTCACGTACATTATTCGTCTTTGCATCAAAGAGTTTTTATTTCGTATAAATAAATGAATTAAAATTCTGCTAGCGGTCGACGAGTTACGGCAACAATTTTGTGGATGATATCGTTTGGACGCACTGTCGCATGAAAGTACGTGAACATTTTATCAAGTGGGCATGTATTAAGCCAATTCTTAATTAAACATATTCATAATCTATTTCCTTAAAACGAGACCTTAAATGGCAAAATTTTGTTCTACATATTTTATCTTATTTTCACGCGTCAAATTATTATTCACTTCCCATCAAGCCTAGAATTAGCTCTTTGACATAATTATTATTCAACATAATAATAATTTGTAATACTCAATATCATTATTTAATGTATAACATTAATATTATCTTTTCCTTTCGACTCATTTTTGCACGTAAAGTCATTCTCTACTCAATTCTATCGCCATTTATCGTGTATCGTGGATTCCACATACTTGTCAACTATCGTGTACTTCCTCATTAATTCACAATAAACGATCACAAGCAAACTATCGTATCGTGATTGTAAAGTGGTTCTTATATGATTCGTCTAAATCAATTCCCCTAGCGAGTTCTTTAGCTAGATTCTCAAACATTCTTAAACAGGATTAGAAAGGAGCCCATAGTCACGTTGGACAGAAAATTCGATCCAACTCGCAGGGCACGCTCGCGTCGCTCTCGCGTAACTTGAAATCCAAAGTCGCCGTACTTGTTCCTCCTTATTGACTTTGTCGTCTTCGAATTGTGTCGGCGAATTGGCGAGTTTTCGAAAGGAATAGCGGAGAAGTAGCGCCGATATGTCGGCGACGGTGTCGAAGACTATTTGATCTCTCGCCCTCTCTTTTCGTATTTAGGTGACCCAAGGGGGACATTAATAGGGTTCTTCCGGTTGTCTAGTCGGTCAATCCACTTTGCCAAGAAAGATGAAGAGTCGAGGGAAAAATCTTTCAGCGTCCTCTCTACCGAGTAGCGGCCGATTGGCTCGTCGATACTCTTCGCCTAACTGCAGAACGTCTCTATTGTCCCGGTGAATGGTACAGCCAGCCTAATCACTGTACCCCATTATAGCGGCTATCTCTGCCTTCATCGTTTTTCTTCTTCTTCTTCTTCTTCTTTTTACTCCCTATTGCTCTGTGTAATCCTCCCTTTACTTCTCACCGATATTCCAACGTCCCTATCTTTACGATCGCCATTCAAAAGGTTACTGCCGCAGGGGGGCACTGGCTCCGAGCGTTTTTTTAAAGACCGATCAGGATTTGTTGTCGGGATTGATTGGCAGATAGAACGTGCCGACGAGCTGTTGTAATTCCTAGGCAAACCCTTCTAATCGACCGAAGTGGACCGTCTGTGTCGGAAGGGAGTCCGAGCGCGTGGCTTTGGTTAGCCGATCGATCTGTCGGCCAGCTGAATTCCGAGACATCGATCGCGCTTAACAGTCATAACTGGAAAATTACGTATTCGTGTGCTCGCAAATGTGTTACACATATTTACTGCTTCAGCAATCAGTGCGATAATTATACAGTGTAATAGTCCGTGGAGAGGCGAATGAATCGGACGTTTCGTTCGTTGGAGAAAATTCTGAATAAAGAATTGTCTAAGAAATAGTATCAATTCGTCAAATCTGTGTCTATTCCGTAGCCAACAAAGGAAAACAGGAATTTCGAATTTCTCAACTTGCTCAGATGATTCTGAAAATGACGATCATTGGAAAATAATAGATTAATCGAAACCAAAAATCACGAATGGTGTTGTACACAAAATATTCTCCTTATTGTTGTTATCGTAATCAGAATTTTACTGGCTTTACTGTCTATTGCAATTTACAGATAGAGTTTTGCAAGATCGTATTTTCGATTTATTCGTACAAAAGGGGTAAATCACAATTATTTTTCTCTCAACTGTATAAATCAGATTAATCAAAATCCTCTTCTCTTTCTGCTTCCAACATTTGTAACTTGACGTACGAGGACTTACTTAGGTAACTAACCTAAAAATTTGTCGCGACAAATTGGCAGGAACGATCGTGCAAGCAAGAATCGGGGAAACTGATGAAAGTTTGCGGGATGATTCGGCTTCGATTCTCTCTCGCAGTGTAGTGTAATCCAAGACGCGTGCGAGTTTGTTTTCTGGTTCTCGAACTCGTTTGTACGACGCGAGTCGAAGTTCACGAGGAAAAGTATCGTCGCTCGGTTAAGTAACCCCCTCGAAAGAGGAAAGGAAAGCACGTGGAAGTGCGAAAATGACCGAAGATACGAGCGGCTTCTTTCACGCTACATCTTCTACCGCAGTTGCTCGTCTATTTTTTCTTGTTCACGTTAATCCAACCTCTCGCCGTTCTCTCTCGTTCGCCTCGTCCTTTACGTTTAGCCCAGAGATCTTCCTGGATACGTGTCGCAGTTGAGGAAGAATGCCGGGGCAACACGAGACAGGTTAACGGTGGCCTGGTAACATCTGCTACAGAGGATAAGAGACTTCCGGCGAAATTGCATCTTAAAAATATGATTTGACTTCATTTTAGCGTAACGACCGGCTTTACCCCTTTCTTTCGCGTGGTCCCTTTCCCACCCTGGTCTCGGTTAACGGCCATCGCGATGTCACGAGATCGCTTTGAGACGAATTATAGAGTATGTTAATTATCTACAAAGGCGGATGAAAACGCTCGCGCGCTCGATACAAACTGTTATAATTTCGCGAGAGAAGATTGTACAATAATCCAGTTGATCTCGTTCTAAAGCGCGGAGCTTCCACTTTGACAGCGTTATGCTCGTTCTGTTTTTTTTTTCTTTTTCCAAAGATACAGTAGGTTGATACTTTTGTTTCGCCTTGATAAAAAAAAATCAAACGTCTCGAAAAAATTGTTTGCGATCTTGAAGACTAGACGTCCTCCCACGATGCTTTCTCTTCTCTGGTGATTTCTCTTTCACCGTTTTATTACTTCACTGTTTCGAGTATTCGAGGTTAAACGACAGATTCAAACAATAAGTCTAATATTTCGTTGTTTCTATTTGTTCGCAGCAGAGAAGGATTATTGTAGCTAGTTACTTCAATTGAAAGTCTCGGAACTAATATTACTACGCTTGTCGTAATAAATAGGTCGTTTTGCGAAGCAAAAAGTTATGAAACGTTATGAACGAGAACTCGAAACAAAATGTAAAACTCGAAATTTCGATAGAACGAAGTGAAAATTGCACGTGACGGTAATAACAAGTGTCCGAAAAGAAGTGATAACCTAGATTGGAAAGTACAAGTGTGAAAAAATAAGGAAATTAATATCGTCAACGATCGACTGCAGATTTCAATTGTAATAATTATGATATCATTTTACAATGGTAAAAATATATTGAATTTGGTGGATCGATTTATCAATATCGATTAACATGTGATCAATACATTCAAGAAAGGTGACAGATGAAATTTTTAACAATCTAACACATTGAATTTGGTAAATCGATTAATATTGATAATTACATTAAGACTGATTAATTTTCAAAAATGATATAGACGTTGAAACTTTTATGCAACATAATCCGGTAGTTTCGTTCATGTACGGAAATAATTTGTATCCTTAAATGAACGATTATGGAAAATTCGTGCAATTTTTCTCGTCATTCAGGCGGATAGTTTCCCTTAATTTCCCGTTGTGTTTTGCTTTCATATCTGGGAAATGTGTCTAAATTATTTCAAACCGCTCGTACGAATTGAGCTATATATATATATATATATATAAAACAATGTTGCCGTTTTACTGCCGAGCAGCAAGCGTATCGTTCGCGGGCAAGTAGTACGAGTGTCTGTTTCGTCAGACGCAAACTAGCCGCTTAGCCGCTGCTAAAAGTCGTGTCTCTTGTAAACTGTCTCATATAAATCTCCGTGTCTCTCCAACATGGATTTCGTCGCGAGCTTGCATTTTTAATTCTCAAGCAGTATCACCGGGTCACAGTTTTTTTACTTGGTATTTTCTCTTCTGATACAGACTTTTAGCAATGAAATTTAATCGAATGAAAAACTCCGAAATCAATTAACGCGAAGACTAGTTTATAAAGTTTAATGGTACCAGTTTGGAAATTAATTCGAGTAACTGGTTCATTCAAGTGTTGTTACTTTTATATAAAATTCGTGTATGTAATATAATATAAATTATATATATATGCAACAAATAATATGCAATGTATGATAATAAAACATCCCTCTGCGAATATATTTTCAGACAGATATTTTCTCTTTCGCGAAAGTTCAAATACGGAGACACACTTTTGTTTCATGTGTCGTTCTTTGAAATAAGCCGAGTACAAACGAACTTATTGCCCAATGTTTATGAAAAGAAAATCCTCAACGGCGTCTCGTCGCTGGTATCGGTGCGAAATCTCAACGGCAACGGTCGCGAGAGCCGTCTTTGACCGAAGAGAGAAGAAACAATGAAAAAAATCACGTTTCCGCGATTACTCTTTGAGCGCCGCGTTCCCTTCGCTTCGGTAAAAATTACCGAGAGCCTTGTAGAGAACGTTGTAACAAAGACAACGAGTAACGGTGAAATTCTATTCTTCGCTAAGCTCGTTCCCTTTTGAATTAATGCAGCGACGCGACGACGACGACAACGACGACGACGACGACGACGACGCTGCTTTGAGAAAAAAAGAAAAACGTAGAAACTTGCCCTACCTTGTTCAGCGTAACAAATGTAATTTCGCCTATAACGGCCAAAGGAGGGCAAGAAGGAGAGAACGTTGAAAAGTCTTTTATCGCTTCTCGCCATAAATCCGCGAGATGATCGGCTTTCACCGTGGCGTGTTTCGCGTCCCTTGCCGCGGCCACGGTGTGCTCTTCAGCTCTCTCCCGCACTTCCACTCTCACCGGTCGTTCTAACGGCGTTGTACTAGATCGTGCTTGTCGAACGATCTCATATATTATGCAAATAAAGGATTCAAAGTTTTACCCAGGCAGAATATACGAGCCATTATATGGGATAAGACGTGGGCTGGGGCTGCTGCGAGAGGGTGAAACGTGCCCTCGCTCGCGACCGCGGAGAGCCTCTTTACGCTCGTAGCGGACGTTGTCGCGTAAATTACCTGTAACGTTGCTCGCTTGTAAATTTAGGGACGCACGCCCACGCGCCTTTTTGTCCACCGGAGATTTTTCTCCTATTGTGGCTCGCCTAAGTGTACCAGGAGTTTTCCTACCCGCGCTGCGCTGCGGGGTGTTTCTACTTTACGAGATATACCTGGACTTTTAACAGCACCGTAATAGCGTGGCACGAACTGTTTCAAAGACTGAAATGCAACTTTGTTGAAGAAGAAAAAAAAAAAAAAAGAAGAAAGGAAAGAAAGAGAGGAAAATTGTACGACTACGTCTGATGTAGCATGCACGATCAAACGAATTGTAATTATAATTTCTCGTTTCTCGTCGAAATCTACGGCGTTGTGCATTTGTGTGTTTTAGGAAGAAACCGAATGGAATAGCGGTAGGCTTGATTTGATCTAGGACTGCGGATTTTTATGCATTTATGGCACATTGTACTTTCAAAGGGTGCATCGATACAATTTAGATTTAAATTATTGTTAACTTTTAAATATAAATTTTCAATTGTCGGCTGTCGTATAGAAAAAAGTGATTCTTGAAATCATCAGTTTGTTACAGCAAAATGCACTCAGTATGTGAAAATATGTCTAACAAGATATCCAATAAGGCAAGCTAATTTCTAGGCCGCAATTTCCTCAATTGCCCCCGCAAATATATGAAATTGCATAAACATCCGCAGCCTGTCGATTCCGCTGATGATCAATCATACGCACGTCGTGTATCCATGTCAATTTCGACCAGGGTGGATTGGCCCTGATGTGACATTCGAAATAGACGTCGTCGCCTTCCTTGATGTCCTCCGGACTCAGCGTCGATCCAAGGTTCAGCGACACGATCGGAGGATCTGCAATCAGACGTCGATCGAAGCAGTTAAGTACCATTAACGACGACGAAAAAAAAAAAAGGAGAAACCGAGCAGATCGTGACTCGGATAAAAATTATCGAAAGCCGAGAAAAAGCTCGATACACGGCGAACGTTTCGTACGGGGATGAAGTTAATAATCGCGAACGATTCTCTCCGATAATGGATGGCAGAGGGCCCGCGGGTGTCTCGTTGTCGGGCTTTTTACGATTTTTTCGCGTAAAGAGGGAATACAATGAAAGGCTTAGATACGTTTTATCGCGACTTTATAGGCTCCACCCTCGTAGAATTTCATCAACCTGATACCAGCTTAAGGCGCTTTCTCTCTCTCACTTGGTTACGTTTTCACCACACTGTGCAGGTAACCTGTCCGCATTTCCGATACGAAATATTTTTGTCCTTTCTCGAGCTCGGATTCGCGAGCCCCTGTTTCTTCCCCCCTTGACCACGAAGCTCCTCTGCTTCAGTGATATACGACCGTCTCGATGTCAAGGGATTATTTTAATCCAAAATACTCGCCACGTACGTTCTTGCTTGAAAGCCTCAGGAGTTGGTATTTTCTTTGAAAATTTTTAATTGGTACCGTTAAAAGTCACGAAATGTTTAGAGGTAAACTGTTTGAAATTAATTGTTGAATTTTGTATTTAAACAAATTTTATTTCATTGATCGTGATCACTGTCTCTGGTTGGTTTAAATTCGAAGTAAGATCGAGTATTAGAAGGTTGGATAATGAAGATATTTATGAGCAGATTCTGATGCATTTATTGTAAAGTTTAAACATTTAAATACGTACAGAATCACATGTAATGTGCAAAAGTGTAGGAAATATCAAAAGTACTGTTTATGATTTTTAATCGATAGTGGATTCTTCGAATGTTTTTAGAAGGGCTAGATAACTATTTTTCCAAAATAGATTATAGTTGGTTACATGTTAAAATTTGGTGACCAGACTAGCTGCTCAACTTCGATATCACGCTAGATCATAATCTTCATGGCTACTAATCTCGACTATGGCGGTATACGAGAGCGAATTTTTATGCAAATTTTGTGCAATAAAGATTCGTTTTATGTATTAAAGATCATAAAGGAAATGTTCTACTTTTGATACATTTTATATGCTTTTGTATTTTATATGCGTCCTATATATTTTTGCATTGAACTTCGTAAATATTGTACATAAAAATGCGCAGTATACTTATAAGCTGTATTTCTATTATGTTCTGCTCAGTATTTAATATGGATTCAGTAGATAATGAAATCTTTGAAATTTACGTGCATTTTATAATACAATATATTATTATTATTATGGTATATTTAATATATTCAAACGCTATATTTATTTATTATTTAATACTTGATTGGTATCATTGGATATTGGAGATTATAATAATACATTATATTAAATTACTTAATTTCAAAATTCTCAATTTAATTTCATTTCATCATTAAACTCTTTCACGGAAAATAAAAAGTACAGGGGAAATTTTTGGCAATCTACTTTAACCCTTTGCACTCCAAACTATTTTTCAATTATTTTCTTTTTTTTTTTAGAAATTTAACTAGCAATTTAAAAATATCGAGCGTGACTCAAGAGTTCCTCAGTGATGAAAACTGATGTCGAGTCACACTCGACTAAAGAGTGCAAAGAGTTTAATTACTATCATCATCTAGTCAGTGATACTTTTCGAAAATTAATTTATTATTAAATAATATATTTTATACAGTATTGTATACATTCTTTCAACTGTGGAAACAAATATATACGAGACATTTGCTCCATTATCTACTGAATCCACGTTACAAGGGAAGAAAAATCGTGCGTTGTTCGCCTAATTTTCTCGTACGTTGGACCATCCCTGTCTCTCTACGATTGTCTTCAAGCTTGACCTCAGACGGAAGTCCCGTCTCGAGACAGGCGATCCCTTTCCGGGTCGGCGGGGTAACGTCCTCGGCAAAAATTCCGGCATTTTCTTTGTTGCCTGTATCGCTCGTTTACTGTCTTCATTAGTTTAATCATAGCTCTTAGCTCGCCTCCTCGCCGGCGAAGTTTATTCTTCGGGCGTTCTCGTAGGATTTTATCGCGCGCCACGATAAATTTCTCCCCACCCCCCCTCTCGCCCCTTATCCGGTGGCTCTTCTCTGCCAAGCTCGGGTGTGCACCGGTGTGTACCATTCTTTCGAGATAGTATTAATTAGCTCGATCGCGTCTCTTCCCTCCGGAGCTCGACGCCGGCCACTTTTTAAACTCTCGAAGCGTTCGTCGTCGCGCCGTCTCTCCCGTCGTTTCGCCGCTGGTCCCTTGTATTTTCCCACCCTTCCCCGGGATTGCAATAAATTCCACCCACTATTCCGCCCCCTTTCATTTTCTTCCCCGTTTCTCGCGGATCGAGAGCTCTCGCTCGTGTGTACAGACCGAGAGAACACGGAAGGCACCAAGCACGAAAAACTTGCAAACTCCCAAGGTAATGCGTAATTTCGACGACGCTGCTCTCCCGACGGTCAACGTAAATTGGATACACGACACGACGTTATTTCTTTCGCTTCTCGCCCCTTTTTTCCCGCCGATCCCTTTCCTTCGTGCTGATACACGCGCCTTTCGAGGTACGTACGTGTGTGCACGGTACCTTTATGGAACAATGTTTGACTGAAGGGTTTGGTCACTGTGAAGAGTAGGGTTCTTACTGTTGCTCGGGTCTACGGGTACCCGAGCGCTCGAGTACTTGGGTACACACACTCGCTTGAAATACGAGGTATCAGAAAACATCTGAATGCTTGGATATTTATTCAATTTAAACGCGATGAGCTTTCTTTCTCTCCAGCCACGAATTTATTGGCCGTGAAATTTCTAGTAATGTCTCTGTTAAATACAGGAGTCTGTCTGTTCTAAATACTTTGATGAACGTTAAAAATGTTCCAATGACAGAAGAATCTCTGGACCAGCGTTTTTAGAAATTAATATTTATCTTGGAGAGGTATTTCTACGAAAAGAAAATTACTATTGAACGTTCTTTCTTTAACATATTAAACACCCGCCTGTTCTAAAATACATTAAATTGTACCAAATTATAAATTAATTCCTCTCATTTCTATCATTATATGATAATTCAACTTAATTATACTCCACTGTATTAATAACTTCATTGAACGTCGGTCTCTCTGATTCATCGCTCGAGTATTCAGGTTCAAGTTCGGGTACTCAACTATTCAGTAATATTTCCACTCGTGTTGATATAATTTCCGATGAATTGATCTTTCTCAGAGATCTGTCTGCGAATTTATTTGTCTCCTTCTTCGTACTACCTGTAATTCAGCTTTGTAATCGGTGTTTCTTCTCTGTTTCTTCTCTGTTCGTCTTGGTTACTCTAGTAAAATAAAATAAATACATACTCCTGAACTGGAGAGTTCGAATTATAACGAGTTCCCCAAAGTAATAGCTCCGATGAAAATAAACGAGCGAAAAACCCACGCAGCAATGACGAGCAATCAGTTCCCCTGTGTTAGCCACTTACTTACAAAGTTTCCAAATAATTAATTGCAAAAAGTTGCACGGCTTCCAACAGGCTCCGACACAGGCTCCCGCTTCCAATCGAAAGGGTGTTCGAGAATCTTAACCAGATCTTAACCAGATCCTAACAAGTGTAAAGCTGCGAAGTTCCAGGACATTGGAATTTCCGCGAGGAACTGCATTTACGTTGGATTTATCTCCCTCGGAAGCGTAACAAGTGTATTTCAAGTTACTCCCTACCGATTCGTTTTAGATCTGTCGTTGTCCGATACAAGCAGATCTATGTGACGAGTTTCGGTGGCTTCTCTCTCTCTCTCTCTCTCTCTCTCTCTCTCTCTCTCTCTCTCTCTTTCGTAAAGCGAGCTAGTTATCGGTCCGTGTGGTTTCGCTTCGCGTAGCAAGTGTATCCGATATAATATAAATAAAAAAATAATCTCGTGAAAACGAATTCGCGATCGTACGATTCCATCCGGGATCGTTTGGCCTTTACGTGACGAACGAATTTGACAGCGTAGATGAAATGGATGTACTACTGACCGTTCAATGTTTCTTACTATATTTTGAGTTATGGAACATCGAAATTTCAAAAAATGAAGTTTGATAAATGGACGTCATGCTTTTTCTTTTTTAAATATTTAATATTGATTAATATTTTTGGTTATTTTAATTATTCATCCGCTTAATCAGCTTTTTACTAAATATACAAAATTTAATGTAGACAGAAGCTGATGATGAATATTGATAATTTGCGAAAGCAGGCTTTTTATTACGCTTAACAGGACAGGAACAAAATCATCTGCCTGTTCGAGAAACAAAGACCAGCTTTGGAAAATAACTTTGAATTCACCGATACTCGCAATTAATAACTAGTAAACTTTGCATCGGAAAAATTAAATTTTACAATGTTCATGGACGTCTGCAATACAATAAAAGATAGATACTATCATTTATACATTTGATGAAAAATCATTCGAATCTCTAAAAATTCATTGTCGTGAATCTGTGAAATTTTAACAAGTTCCGTAAAATCTATCAAATTTCTATGATTAATCTACGATATTTTGTTAATACTTCAGAATGTCGAGAACCAAAAATAAAATGTAGCTTCGATTAAAATACGTTACACAGAGTTGTGATATTTCCTTGTTGATACCCGATGTAAGAACTATATCACAGGATCGTGTCGCAACTTTTTAACCAATTCTACGAACGTCAACGTCGGTACTGCCAAAGAAAAATCGTTGCGAAATGGAAACGAATCAAGATGACAGAATACCCCCGGAAAAAGGGGAAAAGGGAAGACTAAAAGGGGGAAAAAAAGTGTGGAAGCTCGCGGATGAACGAGAACGATCGAATTCATCGACGATACTCTTTTTTTTTCTCTCTTTCCGTCCCTCTATGTCACATATATCTTTCTTTCTCTCTTTCTTTTTTTTTTTTTTGCTTTACGATCAACTAGATCGGCGAATGGTTCCGCGGAGGAACGCCAGCGATCGGTCTCGCTGAATTTCGGCAGTAATTCGCTGGGAATCCAGCGGAGGCCGTTTTATTGCAGCTGTAAAAACAAGGGTTGGCGCGAGGGAGGAAGAGGAGGAAAGGAGAGAGAGAGAGAAAGAGAGAAAGAGCGACGTCGTACGTTCGATGTAAAACGGCTCGTAAATCGGCCGATTTCACGATGCGTCTCGATGGAAGATGAGAGGAAGGGATTCGCCAACCCCGTTGACCGGTAGACACTCTATTTTTTTCATTTTTACGACGTTCGCACGACATGTCGTGTGCATATATTAAAGAGGTTGGTGGCGAAACAGGTTCCGGAACGAGGAATCGTGGAATATGCATTTAAACGTCACGCCCGGCACGTGAATAACCCGCTAGTCCCGAGGAACGAGTCGAGATCCTCGTGACAGAAGAAGACAGAAAAAAAAAAGAAAAAAGAAAAAAATACAGTGGAATGTATATTTATCGTGTACTTACAGACGACGTCGATTTTCCAGGATTTCTCCACGAACAGTCCCGTCACGTTCGGATTTTCGGCCCTGCAGGTGATCGATTTCCCATGATCCTCCACTCCCGGCTCGAACTCCACCATGCTCACCGTTCGGTTCTCCGATCTCTCCTCCTGCGTGTGACAGTTTCGTTTGTAAAGTTACGCAAACGTTACGCTTTTCGGCGATATCATTGGAATTGGAAGGTTCACGTTCGAGTTTTAAGAGACACAGAGATCGTGGATTTGAATTTCACACGTAGCACGGTGAATCAAACGTGTATCAAAGAATTAAGCGTCCACGTTCACGCGTCCATGACCTTGTGCAGCGTAGAATAAATTTGCTGGCCCGTATCGTGTGGATTTAATTGAGGTCGAGATTTTCTTTCGTAGTTGTACGTGTGTGTTTAAAACGTGGATCTTCGTGTGAAACAAAAATATAACGAATATCAGTGTCAGCCCTATCCTAACTTTTTTTTCCGGCAAGTCGTTTCAAAGAGCTTTTTCACTTCTGTGTTGCAATGTGTTTATATGGACAAAACAACGCCAGTCAATTTGACGTAGTTTGTTTTCAAAAAGAAGAAATTGTTACGCGTCTTTATAATTATTATTATCATCCCGAGATATAATAATATCTCTTTGGCTCACATCGACCGAGAAGGACACAATATTTGCACACGTATTGTATCATACGTCTGCAAATTTCTGAAATCAGTCCAAGAATATACCAAAATTGCGAAAACTAATTTATTGGCTCCAAATATTAATTAGCGCAAGTATGTCAAATATAATTATTCTTATTTTATCAAAAGTATTAATTAAGATTTAGTAATATTTTCATGTATCTAAAAAATATAATGCCACGAAGAAATATAGAAACTGGTGAAAGTACGCTTCGTTGGAAACTAAGGCTGCAGTTTGCTTCACCGAAAACCGAGTTAACGAGAGACAGAAAGTAAAAAAATCACGTGGATCGATCTGCTGTATCTTGTTTGCCACGCATTGCAGACGTGCATCAGACGCACACGGAAAGAGAAGACGGGAAATTTGAAGCACACTCGCACCATTGAAGGAACACGGAGCTTCTCTCCAGGAACTATACGTGACCTTCGCTCCAATGATTTACCTGACGAGGTAGAAAACGTTCGGCACGCCATCGAGCGCCAACGAAACGTCGTCGCGCTATAACATTTCGTACGTTTCTGCGAGGGGCAATTCCTCGCTCGTGTTCTCTAACGTTTCCTATAACGTTCGGCAATTTCGTCGAATAGGAATGAATTTTTCACCGAAGGAACCTCCTGCGTTCTCTTTACAACCGTTCTCCCACATCGTTCCCTCGCGACGAGCAGAAAGAGCTCGCAGTTTCTTTGTTTCGGTCCTTTGCCGGGACGCGGGAGCGTAATTTCGGGGAAATAATAATTTCCCAAGGTATCGCGAATGCCGTTCGCAGCGAGGAAACGTCGTCGGTGCAATTCTGCGGCGGAAGACGGCGAGAAACGAGAACGAAGCTGAAGGATACAAAAAAAGAAAAAGAAAAAGAAAAAGAAAAAGAAAAAGGAAAAAGAGGAGAGGTGGATGAGGGGAGGGGGAAAGAGGAGGATGGGAAACGAGTTCGACGGCAACTCTCGGTATGGTTAATTTTGGTTATATTAAGGTCGAGAGGCGGACCGTGAGCAACGCCTGGCAACATCTGGCTGGAAATTCATTCCCTGTTAGCCCCGGACTCGAAAGGACCCCGGGTCCTGCCGCGCTAACGCCGTGGAATCCTTTCTAAAGAGAGCCGCGCACGCCTCCCGGACTCTACCGAGCGTGAATTTCACCGGCAGCTTCTGACGGCGAGAGTTTCTCTCCGCTGCGCGTCGCGGCGCCGTTGCCGCGTTTTTTTCTTTCTTTCTTTCATTCTTTCATTCTTTCATTCTTTCTTCTTTTCTACTATTTATTTTCCACGCCGGTCGCGAGAGAAAAAGCAGGAGGAGCCGCTACTTCAACCAGGGGAATTTTGTTTCAAAGCGTGTCAACCGATAGCGCGCTCGACGCGGAAGCGCGTTAACGGGGTCGGGATCGAAATTTTTCCTCTTCCTTGCCACCCTCCCCCCCTCCCTCCTTCTTGTAACCTCTGTTCCATTCCCCTTTCGCGAGCGAGATGCTGTAACACAGGAATTCTCGGTTACCCAGAATTATCCTCTCGCCACTTTCTCGTCTAATTTTCGTTCTCCGCGGCGACTTGAAACTGAGAAAGATCAAGGGGGAGGAAAAAGAAGAAGAAAAAAAAAAAAGAAAAAAGAGTCGCGGAATTTCATTTAGAGATATTTATACGCTCCTAAGTGCAGCGATGCGCTGGCGTTTCGAGCGAGCAGGAAATAAAGATGATATATCGCGTGATTAAACCAGTGGGGAGAGGGGGAGGGGGAGGGGGGGGGTGACGACCCTATCGCAGTTTTCCTCCGGTGCTTTCGGCGCCGCTAACGAAACGCTTTCCGGTCGTGAAGCCGCGTAATACGGTACGCGTGGCGAACCGGGGGTAAAGACAGCCTGAATGACTATGGGATAATCAGGATGGTAATGCGATAGAAGCGGTCTACGTGTTCCGCCGCTTATAGGATCTGCTTACGCTTAATATCTTTCCTCGCCTCTTCCCTCCCCCGGCGAACCCCTTTTTCTTTCTCACCGTTCGCCCGAAGAGGGAACCCGGGGTGCCCTCTTCCTACTCTGTTCTCTAAAGCCACGTTACGACGCTGTATTTTATTATTCGTCGCTTAAGCAAAGAGAGGGAGAGAGAGAGAGAGAGAGAGAGGAACGCCACTAGGAATTTTAAAGAGACGCGTCGCCCCCGTAAACGAGCAACGACGTGTCCTTATCGTCGGGCCCGTTTCTTCTAACGATGCACTACGTTCCGCCGTTCGTAACTCTTCGCTCGTGTCATTCTCCGCAACGGATTTAACGCTATCGCGAATAGGTGAAACGTACCTAATTACTTCGAGACACGAGCTCGCAAGACACGTGACGTTTTAGCGAGTCAAAGAATACCGTGTATGTAAATCTTTGTCACGATTATTACGGTGAAAAAAAACTCCATTTATTCGAACTTGAATGTATGTAACTCGTGTTATATAAATGAAAAATCGCTAGCAGAGGGAACAATCAGTTAATTCTTATCGTGTGAACTATTTACAATTATATAAACTATCTCTGACAAGTTTATATAAATAGAGTTCTACTGGATAGAGTTATACTAGAAATAATTGAACATGCATCTTTTATTTTGCTAAATCGTTAATTGAATTCGATCATTACCATGATCATAGACACTGCACGATTTTGATTATGGATGTGTATGATTGGGGCTTATAGTTAGGTTATGTTCTGTCTCATCCTCAACGGTGATTGTATGTCTTTATTACAAAAAGTTGAATGTTCTTTCTGGATGTTTTCTTCCGGAGAATTTCTTCTCTGCACTATATTATTAAATTTACTTCTTGATTATCCATTATCGGACAAATCGGTCCTTTTTTATGATTCTATGCTTCTGTTGAAATTTTCCGATGTGTCATTAAATCCATTTAGCTTCATACCGTTTCAACGTAGTACAACAGACTGATCTCGTTAACCGAACGAATGAAATGAAAAATAAAAATAAAAATAATTGACGGTGTAAAACAACTGTATTTCAAAAATATATGTACGTATCAACTATGGATAAATACGTTTATTTCAATGATGTTTGTCGAAAAAACGAGCGACCGTACCACAGTGTAATTTTGATTTCAGTGATTGTTACAAGAATAAAGTGTTCATGATTGAGCGATTTTCTTTCAATGCCTAAAGTCTGGGAAGCGAAATTAGTTTCTAAATCTTCGACGACGTTGCACGAATTCCTTTTTCGAATATCAAATTCCTCCAGAGTAAACGTACGTATCGGCGTATACGCGTATCGTAAGGGCATGTTCCGAAGGTCCAGCAATCCGAGTCGAGGGATTGATTCGCGGGTATCTCTCGCCGCAGGAAGAGATCCCTCGCGTCAACCAGACTTGCGAGAAGGCGTTGCAGGATTCATTAAAATTCGCTTGCGTCCTCTGAATATTCGATGCGCGTCCCCTCTCATCGGTGAATCTTCACACGTATCCGGTCCGCAGGGCCCGGTCAAAGAATTTTAATTTCACCGCATAAAGGTCCAGATGGTGGCCGGCTGGTCGCGGCGTGTTTTGTCCCGAATTAGAATTCAGCCGAGATTCCATCGGTGACTGTCGTTTACTCTGTTAATCAGTCCGTGTCGGTCCGAGTCTTGGTCCGTGCGTTGAGAGTACAAGCGGCTCAGAGAGATATTGAGAGAGAGGGAGAGAGAGAGAGAGAGAGAGAGAGGGAGGGATATAGAGCACAGGTGTGAGAACGAGCAAGGATATTGCGAACCTGCTGTTGGTGCATGGATACGCGGCGCTGAGGCGTCGTTAAGCGTTGCGGGCAAGGGCTTGTTAATGAACAACGCGAAATTAATTAGGGTCGCGCGTCAACGTGCCGAAGACAACGGCGCAAGCGGCACACACGTGCGCGCCTCGCCGGCCAACGTTACATCTGTGATTCCGGATTATCGATAATGCGACCGCCTCGGGCCTCTGTCTAACCATCGTGATTTAGGTGCTGGCGTATCTGTTCGCTCGACCGAACGCCAGATTAACTCGGACTGGGACGAGATTACAAATCGACGAGCATTTCTCTCTCTCTCTCTCTCTCTCTCTCTCTCTCTCTCTCTCTCTCTCTCTCTGGTGAACTCTCGATCTTGCTCACGATCCTCTCAACGTTCGTTCTACCTTATATTCTCCTCGCTCGTTTCTACACGCCATCGTTTCTATTCTTGACGCTTTCGGTACGGTGCTCTCTGCTTTCCCACGGAAATATTTTAGTCCAGCGCCCAGGGAGGGGGGGGGGGGGGGGGGGGGGGGACGGGAACCGCTTTANGGGGAGGGGAACGGGAACCACTTTAATTGCGGCGGATTACGCTCCTGCCGATCGTTTCGCTAAAGACAAATCCGACCTCTAAGCCGGACCCGAGAGGCTGCATTTCCTTCGCGAACGCAAATGCTGGCGAAATACAAAGAAAATCCCCGACTCGGGGCGCGGAGTAACGGTGTTGCCTCGATGCGTTGACGGCACCGGTGAGAAGCACCAGACCTGGTGCTCTTTCCGCGAAAATGTTCGCCGACTCGCGGGAAGCTTAGCTCTTACTCTTTCTCTCTCTCTCTCTCTCTCTCTCTCTCTTTCTCGTTTCTCTTTTAGTATTCCAACGAGTCGCGGGAAACACCCTTTTCAACCTACCTCGCCACTTACCTACATACATTATCGGGCGAGCATCGAATACTCCTATCGCCCTAGACGCCGATTTCCGCGCTCTGCTCGCGCGAACAACCTGAAAGAGCTTCTCTCTAACTTCGTAACGCGCCGCGTAGTTGCCCGGAAACTAGTAGTTATGGCGTTTGAAAATGCTGTCGGGATCCGCGGCCTCGCGGTCTTTTTCCTCGTCGTTCCATTTCGCCGGTCAGACTCACGGTTCTCTTTTAAATAGTTCACTTTAGCCTGGTTGCTAGTTGCCTCTTTATTTTTTTTTGCTTTTTCCTCCATGTATGATTTCTTTTGTTCCGCGACTTTCCTATCACGCGTTTATTGTTTCGCCACGCTGTCTACGCAGCTTCTGGTTCAGAACTGAAAGATTATTATCGAAATGGTCAAGTACAAGTTACTTGTTGCGTTGTTTGATGAACATTTGTATTCATTATACGTGTATAGAGTGTGATACAATCAGTGTGAGAAGATAAGTCGAGATAAAAGAATGAAATATTTTCGTTTTCGAAGGAATCGATTAGACATATATACTCGCACGTTCATTCTTTCACATTATTGCGTCGAGCGTTAACAGAAGTGATAACGATTGTCTTCGAAACTCATTTTTTCAATGTGGTTAGAAACACTAGAAATTTCAGTCATTCTAAAATTTTAACGATAAACAGGCATACTTGAAGTCACTCTGTAATTATTGTAATATTAGCTATTCTTCTTATCGATATCGTTGGAGAGATCTAATCTCCCGCTCTATATTTCCTTTTTTTTTTTTTTTTTTTTGTGCAACAGAACTAGCGACACCTGGTACATTAGATTATGAATAAACTGGCGGTCGCTGCTCTCTTGTGTGTGATCCGTGAGTTCCGAATATCCAGAAATTTCCAACCCATCTTTTGTAATTATAACAGATATCTATTAATCGTATCGTAGAATTCTACTCATTTTTTCATACAAATCTACAAGTAAATGTGCAGGATAATGTGTGTATTCGGGGGTGACTACGTCGCCGCGATCTGTTCTAACGACTCGACATTTTCCTCTGGAATCGACGTACACCATAATGGCGCGACGTTGCCGCGAACAAAGGGTCTCGTACCCTTCGTACACCGAATGTATCTTGGCAGGTTCATTTCGTAGCCAATAGTGACATTCCTCGCAGCCGCGTTATTGGAAACGTCGAATATCGCAACTTCGAGTTGGAGAATTCCGTCGTTGCCCGACGGATCGACCGCGCGATGTTCTTCCATCGTATCGGATCCACCGAAATACAGGAAATTCGAGATTCGATCTTCCCGGCCATCTCCAGCAAATCACGCCGGGTCGTTCGTTACCCATTCGGATCAATTTCCAACTCTCCGTGTCGACTCGAACGAATTCTTTGCGAAAACGCATCGTTGTTGTTGTAAACGATCGTAATTTCCACCGTGTGTCCCAGCGAACACACGTCGAAAATGATCTGGAAATATCATTATATTTAGCAGAGTCCTCCATAGTTGAATTAAAAATGTGCTTGATCGACAGAATTTTCGAATCACTTTTCCAAGCGAGAAGATCAAGGCAGTTGTCAGTTTAAGAATTAATGCGGAAGTAAATTTCGACTGAGAATTACATCAATTCAGTTGAACAACTCAGTTTGTTTAAACACAAGCAATTCCATCTACTTCAAACTGTCGAAATCTTAATTCTATCTTGAACTTTTCAATTGAATATTCGGCATATATTCTCTTTGTCTCATGACTTGTGTATTTCTGTATTTATACATTTTCAGATTCGTACCAAATTTAAATATAATGGTAATACAAGTTAAATATAATAGTAATAGCCGTATTCGAAATATTTTATTCGACACACGTTACAATAAACATAAAAGTTCCTCCGGAGTAAATGTTCGAGTCACCGCGTGCGTACGTTTCTGTCCAAATTTCGTTAAACGTCCAAGATCGTGTTGAAAATTGTACATTTTCTGACATTGTAATGTTTAAAAGCGATTGAAATCATCTAGATTTTATTTTATGCAAAGCATCGAATTGTACCTCGCTCGTCTCGAAAATCACGATTTTCGTTCACTTTCATTTCTCTCCCCCGCAAACCGTGGTATTATACGCGAGTAATATTGGAATACAAACAATATATGTCTGGTGCAAGGCGGTTGTTATTAAATATCGCACGGACTGAAAAAGTATTTCGTAACGGTGTGTACGCTATACACGTGGTGTAATAGAAGCGGCAAATATTGAATGAAATTAATACCGTATGAAAATAATGCACGTTTGATTACTGCACGGGCCGGCATTCCTGTTTTTCGATTTCAAATGAAATGAAAAACCTTTATATTTGCAATAACTCTCGACTATCGATATCCCAGAGTGAATAAAAGTATCGAGAAATTGGCTCGTACATACGCGCGGCGTTATCTAGTTTTCGATGTGTACCAACGGCTGAAAGTTCGGGCGTTCGTTACTGTGTGTGAAATATACAGATCTTTTAATATCGCTAATGATTTTGATTTACTTTCGTACCGTCCTCTGCAGAAATTAATAATTTTTCCAACAAAAGCATGGAGAAAGAAAAAAAAAAAAAAATATTATACATGCATAATAATTTTAAAAACAAATAAAATTATTGATAGAATTATTTCTACACTTTCGAACCGATGGTGGTCGCAAAATTGACCCTGAGAATGTAACATCTTTTAGTTAACAACAGACGTTCCGACGGTATAATAATGTTAAAATATTTAAAAAAAAACGAGGGTTCACATAAGAGAGGCTTTACTATATTATATTGTGAAGTATACTAGATAAAGCAAGAACATACATACATACCATCTTCCAGTGATTCCCAAATCGATCGTCTATTGATCTTTCGAGTATCATCAGGAATCGTTGTAAATATAATTTCAATTATAGATTTAATAATAATAAATATAATAATTTATATATATAATAGTTTAAATAATAATTTTGATTGTAATTTCTATAATAATTTTAATTATAGTCACAATAACAATAAGAATAATAATTTTGAAAATAGTTTTTAACAATAATAATAATTTAATTCATAATTAAAATATTTGTCACATTGGAATGATGCAAAAGTGGCATACTTTTAAGCATCATCGGGACATGGAGGGTTAAACAAAGTGAAAAATACAGTAAAAGTGTACTCTCCGATACTATGTATACGAATGATGATAGGCTTGTTCTACGAATAACACGTTTCATTAAGACATTGTAGAGAAAATCGCAAATGATCAGGGAGATTGTCGAGGGGGACAGAGGGAGAGTGAACGAGGCGAGAAACGTTTCGCGGCGGCGGGACGGTTAAATCGGTGTTGCATAATGGGCAATTAGCATGCCGCCAATGAAAATATCTGGAGTCGACAGGTGCGGGGTTGCTTAATTCAATCGTCGCGCCTCGAAAGCACCGGCCCCGATCGTACCTTTCAATCCTGGTGTACCTCGCTTCGAACTGCAAGCGGAGGAGCCAGAGCTCCCCTTTCCGACAATCTCTTTCGCACAATCGAACGCCAGCCGAACGAAGGAACGAACGATCCTGCCAGAGTCCAATCCGCGTTTCTCTTTTCCTCCTGGTGGTACTGTGCACCACCTCGAACACCTAAGCTCTACGAGACGCGTCCTCGTCGTTCTCGGCTCGTTCAACGTCCCCGTCTTCTCGCCGCTTTGACTCTGTTTCCGAGCGGAGAATCTCTCTCCTCTGGTGGAAAAGATTCACCGCCGAGGGGTATAGTTATCGGTTCCTCGGGGCGTTTCGACCTTTTCAACCGTTCCCTCTATCTCACTCTTCCGCTCTCTCGTTACCTTTTTCTTCCCCCTTTCTCTCTCTCTTTCTGTACGACGGAGAAGCTTCTCTTCCTCGAAAAATGACTCGATACTCCGGTTCCCAAGCCACTGGCGGGAAGAAATCGAGCCGGCCACGATTCACCGAGCCGGTGTCTCTCTCTCTTTCTCTCTCGGTTTGAAATACACTTCGTCGCTTCAACTTGCGATATCGACGTGTTCGATAAGATTCGTTGCTAAACGATCGCTTTTCAATTAGGGGGAGGAACCCATTGCGATCGTCGTGTAATAATATCGCTTTGCCTTTGCCCGCCCGTGGAAAAGGGAACGCGTTTTCGCGAGTGTCTTTAATCGTTACTGCCGATTATTAGCCGGTGCCGGGGGGGGGGGGGGGGGGGGGGAGCGCGCGACTACGGAAGTAGCGAGTCGTAATTTACGGGACAGGGACGATTCTGATTTAAATTTTCGAGGCAAGTGAAATTGAAATACCTTAGTGTCAGGACGCGTTACCGTATTTCATCGTAGCTGCCTGCGTCCGGCCCTCGAGGACCCGGCGGGAGGGGGGCAGGTTAATTAACAAGTAGCGAGCGCAACGCGCACCAGCTATAATAAGCAGCTTAGCTGTTAATTAAATGCCGCGCGGCCATCCTTTTGTTCCTTCGGCGTCGGCAAACGTGACAAATTTCGTTAAGGTGATGCGCTTAATAATTAGAAAGCGATAACGAGGGAATTATCGGGGTGTAGTCGGGCGGATAATGGACCTCGGCGCCCGGTCACGCACAGGAAACACATATTTTCGGGAACCGGCGACACGTTAATAAGTTAGCCGGGTCTCTCGGCGGTGGCAGCACGGCCGATATCGCGTTATACCAACGCCATGGAATTATCCCCCGAGAAAATCGAATTTCCCAGCCGATGAAATTAGACCGCGGCCGTCTTAATTTTGGCCTGGCCTCGCTGTCTTCCCAGCCACGGTTACACCGTCCACCGGATGTACGAGTTACGAGCAATGGGGGGGAAACTCGCGACCCGGAAATTAAACTAGCGACGCGAGTATTGGTGACTTGCTCAAGGAAAGAGGAAAAATTAGAAAACCGTCGATACAGCAGAGGCAGTCGCGGTCTTTTTTTTTCTTTTTTGACCCATTCGTTGCTAGCTTAATTCGCGACTTTATTGGTATTTTTTAGTTTTTGTTTTTGTGTTAGAATATATTTAAAATATAACAAATATACTCGTGTTGGAAATTCTTATTTAATGAGTGTACCTGGTTGGTAACGTGTACACAAAACCGCCTTTAATACTAAACGTAAAATTTCCATCAGAGATGTTAAAGTAAAAAAAAAAGATAGAAAACTCTACGATACAATGAAGTACACAAGCTTTTATTCGCATTGCATTTTACGAAAAATCTAAGATTTCTAATTTCTGTTTTACATCTATGAAATATCCAGCAAAAATTACGAACTGGTCATTTTGACCATTTTGGTAGTTCTAATTTCACAGATTACATATTTCTGTCTTGTAATAACGAAATTTAATCGCGCATGTGGAAAAACAGTATCACGGTCCAATCGAAAGACATTTGACGCATACACTGTCTTGACCTAAACACTTGCACTCGAGGCTTATAGGGAATTCCACTTCCAACGAGGCTTAGTCGTTGTTTATTTCACGCAACAACGAAAGATGAAACGAAAAAGAAAAAAAAAGAAAAAAAAAGAAGAAGGAAGGAAGGGAAAACGAAGGGGAAACTCCGGCTGAAAGAAGGTACCAAAGGGAATCGGGCTTTGTCCCGCGGAACAAAAGGATGCACGCGAGACCTTCGAAATAGGATAAAGAGTCTGAGGGGGTTCTAACCCTCCGAATACGCGCTCGTTATTTCTTTTCCTCACCGTGGTGTGTTTCAGCTGTCTTCTTCGTCCCTTGTACCAAGTTATCACCGCCGGTGGCCTCGAGCCGGTGGTCTCGCATTCCACCTCGTACCGTTTCCCAGCCAGCAGTGATTCGTTACCCACTCCTTTTTTCCCTGGCCTCCTTATGGTCGCCGTCAACGGTTTCACTGGAAGATCAAGCAACCGGTATTATCAACAAGTGACGATAGAGTCCTACATTTATTTTATAAATCCGCGTCAAGTTCAATGCCTGTACGCTGAACCTGACTCGAAGGGTCAAGTATGTTCGCTCGAATGGGTCAACTTGACACAGTTGGTCCGGTTCGAAGGATCAGTGTTCGTAGGATCATGCGCGGCACACTGGGTTTATTACACAAAATCGAAAGATCGTGATTTTGTGTGTATTGTTTAATTTATTGGGGCGCTGACTATAATGGGGAAGCATGATTCATCGAATCAAAAATCTTTCACGTACATTAACCTCTTTGCCACGCACGTCGAGAACTTTTTGCCCCAAAATTGCAACATTTTCTCAGTTTTAAGTATATTTAAGTATAACCCAGGCGAAACAAATAATAAATTTATTATTTCTCAATAATTTCCATCCGGTGATGTCATACCGACGAGTTTAAAAAGGAGGCGACGAATTATTGTATACGGTTTTGGTCACTCGTTATGGTCCGCAATCAGTTGCCAGCGCAAGTGGTTGAAAGATTTTATCATGACGTATTGTTAATTGTTTTGCCAAATTGCAGCTTTTACAATGCCATAGAGGAAGATTCATCTCTATCAATTAATTCTACATAAATGAAACGTAATTCTCAATTACGGTGGCCTTTCGTACAACGCGATGGAAAAATTGCGACTGATATCCGACAAACAGTCTTGTGTAAAGCGTAAGATAAATTCAACATTTTGACATTGTTGTTTTCTCGACCCTCTGTTTAAAAACGCTTTTCCATCTTGCGCGTTAACGCGTCGTTTCACTCGAATCTAATAAAGATGTATTAGACATTGTAGCTCGTACTTTGTTTTCGCAAATTCGCCTGATAATGCACTCGTCTCGTATAACGCATCCCGCGGGAGAGTTCACTGCTAAACTGAAGTTGAGATCTCGCCCGTATCGTGATGCAGCATTTGGAAATCGCAAGCAGAAAAACAGGAACATGCTTCGTCCAGTCGATAACCTTCCACGCGCACCGTTGGCAGCTTCCGCCGCAAAAGAGTTTCCAACTTACATACTTGCGAAGTACTCGATCCAATCTTTAAAAATCAATACTCTACCCGAAGATATTGTTTTCTCTTTCCCGCGAGGAAGTACTCGCCAAACATTCCAAGTTCGTTCCATACAGATTCGAGCACGCTCGGAATATACAGGATGATTCACGTAGCTTGCACGCGTGAAATAACTTTTTAATTACGCGTCTAACGAAAAGTTGTTCAATACAAAAGTTGTGTGATCTTAAGGGGCAGCAGATCATGGCGTCATCAATTTTCAAGGTCTATTTCTTTAAATTAAACTATACATCTATTTTCATCATAAATCGAAAGAATATCAAATTCTAAGTATGAACCCGCTAGATTGATCCTAAATCTAACGGTTGAGGAGATACTTTACGACAATTTTTCATTAGACGAGTAATTACACAAGTTACGCGATGTATTACCCTATGTATGTATCTACAAAGAATCGAAAAGTTCTGCTCGAGATAGCGAGATGCTCGATCCCGTTTCCGTTCAGCAAGTCTGTCGATCGATCGACCGATCGTCGGATCGATTTGCCCAACGACCGACGTCGTTCCTCCTTTTTTTCCTCGAACCAACGAGCCCGGCAATCGCGCGCGCCCACCGTCGACCGCTAATCGGGCGCGATAATTAAAGTGAACCGATAATTAAGGCGGACAAACGAGCACCGGTGGGGTGAGAGGTGGAGTATACGTGAGCTCGATGCAAATCGTGCGGCCGATTTAACGTTGTGAAACCACCCGGCAGGTCGATTGCCAGTCATTTGTCATTTCCGAGAGCCAGGGAGAAGGGGTAACTCGTGCGGCCCTTGGGCGATTCGCTTCCAGGCCTTTGCGCGCGAAAATACTTTACAGCCGTTTGCCGATCCTCCGTCTTTCTCTCGCGAGATCCGATCGATCGATCGACCGACCGATCCGGCCGGAGATATCGGCGGACGCGTCGTCAATCGCTGGGAAGGAAAAGAAAAAAGGAGGGGAGATCCGATCGCAAATTATTTGCCAATTTCTTTCCGGGGGGGGAGGGGAGGGGGGGGGGGAGATTCCGTGATAACGATTGTTACATGGGAGGGCGAGGGAGGGGAGAGGGTGCAAACATTGATTTTTCAGCGCGTGTGTAAACGCGCGGAACGATACTGTTTCCGAGCGAGGCGACGATCGCTTTGACGGACGATAAATCCGTGTATCCAATTGGCCAATACCCGGGCCAGACACGACCCGTTCGTCCGTGAAATATGAAAACTACGAGGAATAGATTCCGCGCGGCTTCGTGCGCGCCGCCACCGTTTCATCTCTGCTCTCGCGGCTCGTCCCCGTCTGCCAGCGATAATGAGTTTCGACGTTTTTCTCGCGCCTCCCCTCTCCCTTCCCCCGCATTTCAACCTGCGCTCCCGTTTCGTCTCGCGGATCGTGGCGTTTCTTTTCGCTTGAAATGACAATCTGGAAAAAATTACGTGCCCGAGATAAGATCGATTTTTGGGAGAAAATAATTTTAAAACGTCCATCTAATGAATAATTTATGAAAATCGAGCGCGTGAAGGTGTATCTTCCTTTTTTGTCGTGTGTGTCACCAGACTGCGGATATTTGTGAGGTTTTATGTTTGAAAGAATGGAACCTAGTAGTTGTTAAAAATATTTAAATATTTGATATTTAATAATAATGACGATGAAAATTTCATAATAATATGAAAAAATGTATATAATGATAATAATAATAATGGGTATTATATTTTGAATATTTTATGTATACGTATTTCTTCGTGTTATTGCGTGCATCACGAAATTGTTCACATCACGTCATACTTGTGGGTTGAATACATGTACATAGATTTACGCAATTCTTCGTCTTCTCGGCTCGTACTTTAGTGCCTCTTTTGAATAAGCACGCTGACTAATAATCATATAAAATATGAGATCAAGTATTATATCATTTTTTTCTCTCGATACTGTAAAACATTTTTATGTATGTAATGTTCATATTTTTATTTCTGTAATTATTCATATTTTTCAAAATATTTGAGCTCTCCTTTCAGTTGAACCGAGCTCGGCATCTATTTATCCGAGCTTGCTATACATTTCGGATAGTAGATTAAGCATTTTCTACACTGCGACTATTTATTCATGAAATTCAAGAACATTCAAAAATTCAGCGAAATGAAATTTCTACACCGGTCCCATTTCTTTCGACATAAATTTGCATGAACATCCGCAGTCCATGTATTACACTTGCAAATTATCGGCCGACGTTCAATTTCACTTGATCATTAACAAAAAGACGCAGCAAGAGACTTTTTCCAGTATCTAATGCGATTCATCAACGGTGCATTAGCGAGTCTCGTGTTCCCCTTCGCGATCGATCCGGGCGACACGTAACAGAAGAGAAATATAGAGAGCACGCAGAAATTGCACGCGTCGTCAACGTATTATAAACTTTTAAACGAACATCACACGAGGATGGCGTGCACGCAAATATTTGATTTGCCGTATTTCCAGAATCCACCGACCTTTTCGATTATCCGCAATCTCGTCTATCCTGCTGCCCTCCCCCTTCCCGGTATTCGTGTCCAGCCCTGCAACCGTTCGCCTCGTCACCGTTCAGGGGTTTTTTTTAATTTCTCTTTCGTTTTTTGTTCCACCAGCCATGAGATGAATACACGCTCGATGCATGGTCACTTGGTGCAGGTCGCGAAAATCAAAGAGCGAGCATCGATCAATCTCCCCTTTTTTCCCCCCCTCCTCGTTCCCCATCGTTTCGTCTCTCTCACGTATGCACGTGTACACCATTGCTGCAACCACTCTCCACACACACTCTCTTTCTCTGTTTCATTATCTCTTTCCTTTCTCTCTCTCTCTCTCTCTTTCTCTCTGTCGTTCAGCGTTCGTTTCGTTATCTCTGCACACGAAGCGCAGAATTTTTTTTTCCTCTCTCTCTCTCTCTCTCTCTCTCTCTCTTTTTTTCGTTCGTCGCTATGATGGGTGTTCTCGTTCACCAATAACGGGTCTTCAATTTCGTCATCCGCTTCGTCGAAAATCTTCTGACTTTCGGAAGCACCGATCATTCAGTGCTGATCAATCACATTGCTCGTCGTTGTCGTCCGTGTTTTCCCTTTTTCGAGCGCCGCGGCAAACACGGGGGTGGACTTTTGAACTTGCGTTCTGGCAAACGAGAAGTTCGACTCTCGAGTTGAATGTTTGCAAGGAATAACGCCGAATTGAATCAATCCGTTTCGGAGCACCAAAATTTCCGCCGGTATATAGGAAATTTTAAATAATTTGTACAAAACATACATATATGGAACGTTTAACTCGACAGCATACACGTGTGGATCCAGCGGAATCTGATCTGATAATTAGATTATAATTGAACTGAATATAAATGTCGTTTCTAATTAAGCAAAATTAATATGCATGTGCATTTATACGCAATATGTTGTATGCATATGTTTGTACGCGATATCATTTTTATAAAGAAACATAAAATATAAATGTTACTTTTTACTTACACAAGTATTTTCGTTTTGGAAATCCGAGTTCGAGTTTACATTGATATAAACTTCTATAAACTTTTATTTTTCGAATATCTTAATTAATTTGGATCGGATAAACGTTGGATCTCCAGAATAGAATGCAATGATCTAGTTACTATCAGACAGTTTGTTCTAAAAATATAAATGTATTTGAAATATAAAAGTTTAAATATAAAAGGTACTTAAATTGGACAAACTCTCGTAATTTTAGCGACAGTCTCGATCGACGTTTAAACAACGAATTAAATTTTATTCGTTGGCTGACATTCATGCAACTCTTTGTTCGATTTTCAGAACCGAATTTCCCCGAATTTTTTTCGTTCGAACGTCAAATCGTTCAACGACCGAGGATCCATTGTGTATTTATTTTATTTTGTGGAAATTTCGCCGAATGTGTTTACTCATCCAGTAAGTATGTAGACGATGGCAGAGGAAACGAATTTTCCTTTAGGCGAATTCCACCCCCTCGTCCGAGATTTCCTCCCCTCTCAGCCGTAACAGCGCGGCCGTGATTCGCGAGGTTAGATAATTGATCCATGAATTTTTCAGTTTACTCTCGAAATTAGTATATCGTCGTTCCGGGTTATTGGACGGTTGCGAGTTAACGAAGAATTCTAATTTTGAGAAAGCCTGAGGTTTGCCTGTTCTTGTGGTTCTTCGTCTTCTCGTAACAAGACAGAGAGAAAAAGAGAGAGAGAGAGAGAGAGAGAGAGAGAAAGTGAGAGAGAAGGATAGACGAACGAGGTGGGGCTCGAGGCAAGATTTAATATATTTCTCGTCTTATCTTGCCTTATCTTCCCTTAAAGGCGATTCACAGCGGCGAGGGAGCAAAGGATGTTGGCCCACATTTGCTGTCTCGTAGATGTTATCGTTAATGCGGGACAAGATAGGCCCCGGGGTGAGGCCTTCTGATTTGTTGGCCACGCGATAAGAATTTGTATCTACTTCTTGTCTTTATTTCATTCCTCTTTTAACGACGTTCCGCCATCGCCTGCGGCGAGCCACAGGGCTCTTAACCCCGGGGACTCGAACGATTCGTTTTGCCCTTCCATCCTCGATATTCGCTTTTGATCCCTCGACCTGCTTTCTACCCCTGCTTCTTTTTTTCTTTATGGCCGGCACATCGAGAAAAAGGACGGGATAATTGTTACTCACGGTTAAGATCCAGGGTAATCGAGGCCTCCTTCGGCTCGATCAGGTCCGTGTTCCTCGCCTGACACGTGAAATTCGACCCCAGCTCCGATCGGGTGATCGACTGCAGAGTCAGCCTGTCGAGATCGAAAGAAATGATTGGAAGGTGAAGTGAAAACAAATTGGAGCGTTGTCTCGCGGTGGTACGAATAAATTATAAGTTGAATTTCAGGTATGTTGCGTTACTTATTTGTACAGGAGTGAATTGTACGAAGTGAAAAACAGACGATGGGAGAAGTAGAAAAGTCAACAAACTGTGAGTGAGAAATTAATGTCGGTGCAACGAATATAACCCAAATGGGGGACTAGTTTAGTGGCCCAAATATTCTGTTCTTGACTCCAACGCGTTTGACAAATTCGAAAAGTTTATTAGTATGTGAAAACTTGAGATATTGTCAAAAATTCTTGACATACAGTACAGGTTACAAAACGTACTCACGCATGCTCTTACTTTTCGAAAAAAAGTTCTTTCATTAAGCTCTATATCTCGTTTTCACAATGTAAAATTTTTGTAATTATGTAGGAGCTGGTTCGAAAATTAATTAAATTACTTAATTACCCGTTTGATCAAATGTTAAATTAACACTAAAAGCAAGAATTAATTAAATATTAAATTAACGCGAAAAATGAAAATTAATTAAATATTGAATTAACGTTAAAAACAAAAATTAATTAAATATGAAATTATTTAATTACTCGGTTTCAGTTAAACAGTATATGTTCCACAATCTGGACTTAAAAAGGCAAACCTGGGTTTTTTTACTTTGTGCGAAACTGTTAGCACGATCGCTTTCATTTGTGTAAATCTTCGATGAGAGAAAGGACGATAAAAAAAAAAAATGACGTACCTATTTTCTATGACGTCGCCGGCGTTCTTCTCGTACTCCTCGTCCTTGACCTGACCATTGACGAGCCACCGTACCATCGGTTCCGGTTTACCTGCACAGCAAATTAACGAACCGTAAAGAACCAAAGCCAGGGAACGTCTCGCTGGAAGATATAGAGCTCGTAATTTTTTATTCGCCGCTGTCCCGCGAAAGCGGAAGCGGAATCGGAAACGGAAATGGAAACGGAAACTCTGTTCTCGCGTTCGTTTCGCCGAAAAACGTTCGACCGGGTAAACGACTCGACAAAACTGGTCGATCGAACGGAACGAAGTCCGCCGCGAAAGATTTACGAAAACGTCAGGCCGAATCGCGTACGGGAGGTTACGAATTTTCTTACGGATATCTCTCTTTCGCACGGCAACAAATCGTCGTCATACAACGCGGTACACATCGGTATAACAACAATCTATAACGGTCAATTTTAAAAACGTCTTTGAGAAAATCGAGGCTCCTTTCGCTTGAAAGGAAATTAGATTCATGGTATTGGAAAGGAAAAATGGTTGTTGCGTATGAAACAGCCAATTTCACAAAAGCGTAAGATCGTTCAGACTGTAGCAATTAAAATTGCTGTTAAGCAATATTTTTTCAGACGCGAAGCTGAATTGGCGATTAATTGTTTTGTTATCAGAAAGGTAGATAACATCGAGATGTAGTACGAATGATTATCCTATTCGAACGTATGTTTTATCAAATTTAAAACTTCGATTTAACGAAATAAATATTCATGTAAAAGATGTCGATTGGAAAATGATCAACTGAGAAGATTTTAATATTGTAATATTTGTTAAAATATTCTTAAACGGGTGAAATGTATAATATAAAATATAAAATGTGTATTTGAATCAAAATTTGATCAATATTATTTTTCCGAGTGTTATAAGCGTTACGAATATATGAATCTGGCCATTTCACTTGCAATAATCTAATAAAATGCGTGTTACAGTCGAATCTCGACAAACTTCAACTACTATCGAAAACCTCTGTAAGATGAAAATGTTTTTCATTCCTTTCCGCTTTGGCGTAGAAACTTTTACAGTTTGAAATATAAACTTGCATTAACGCGAATTATTTACACGCGTTTGGTCTATATTTTACTTTTACAACTCGAATTCAGAAGAAGTTTGACTTCTCCAAGTCGAGCTTTACTTTTAAATGTAATCAATCGACCAAATGGAGTCACTGATTCTGCGATTGTCGTGAAATATTAAAGGAATAAATTATCTCCTTTTTTTCAGAACTGTGAATTCTAACAATATTCTTTGCGTACAATTATTGAACGACACGTCGAAAAATCGACCACTCTTACTACAAAACTTCATAACTCAAAGATATTTTTCCTTGTATTGAGAGTCGAATAATCGAGATTCGACTGTGTCAGATAATCGATGAAAGTTTCAATATTTACATATTTGCATTTCAATATCATTCAGTAATTTGGCACTCGTGTTTCCATTGGAATATTCATCAATTTTTATATCGTACAGTGCCGGCTCTTCGACTTCGATGATAAATTCTTGTCAATATGACTTTCTACTCTTCGTTGGTACGTAATGAAACCGATATTAAACGAGAATCGAGGATATATGCAACGTTGCTCCTCTCATTCCATTTTATTTCGTTTCAATTAAAATTCAAGTAAGGTGATCGTTTCATACGCTGTTTCGTTTCATATTTTCACGATAACCCGGATCCAAACAAGGGTAACAAGTAACTCGAGTAGCAACGAGACGTCCTCTGCTAGCAATTGCTTTTGCTTTCGCACTGGACCGCGCACGTTGCTTCTTCTTCCATAGAGGAAACGAAATTTCGTGGAAAGTGATTTCGATGGGAAAAAAAAGCGGTTGTTGGAAGCGGAAGGACGTAACGGTGTACAACGAAAGTACCAGAGAGAGCGGAAGCTGGTTGGCGAGAGGAATGCGCCCCCCCCCCCCTCCCCATCGATGGACAGGGAGGAATCGTGCACAGAAGGTCGCGGGACGAGTTTGGCCGAGGCTACTAAAGGCTAGATGAGTTTCTGGGAACTTTTAAATTAGCCGATACCCCAGAGTTTTGGATGCGGTACTTCAGACAAAAACTGTCGGACTTCGAATCGACGGTCGGGGGTGAGGAGGTCGTTTCAATATCCGCGCGCTTCCCGTTGTACTTTTCCCCGTTTTCTGCCGCCGCCGGCTGATCGATAAATATCAATTATGGAACGACAGACGAACGGAAGAACGGATCAAAGCTTACAGGCTAGGGGCTATTAAACAGGCCGAGGCCTGTACAAGCCAGCCAGATTTCGCCGATTTCTCGAACGTCATTGATTGACAGAGGGGGTGGAGAAAGGAAACGGAGGATCGAATCGATCTCTCGCGCGTGCTCCGAGAGAATCGGGCCGGAATTTTACGTACTCGGGTATCTCGAGTCGGATGATAAATAAGGGCGTTCGCCTGGCGTTCGTTCGATCTCCTTAACCGGTCGCCCCATCTCCCCTTCTCTCTCTCTCTCTCTCGCGAAATCTACGCGAAAGTAGCGTTTATCGGAAATAAATGGTTGGCGGCGGGTATATCGGCGTTGGGCTCTCACCGTTCGACGGAATGTTCGGATAGTCTCCGTATTATATCACGGATTTACATATCTCTCGGTTCGAATAATGCGCGGTTCCTTGGCCGGATGCATATTTTTGTTGAGAAAGCCGGCGTGGTTGAGGTGATAAAACGGCGAGGGGGGGGGGAGGGGGTTGGAATGATATACGAGCATTAGTATAAGGTAGCGCTCGTGTGGTAATGGGTTAGAAGTTATAAAGCGAGAAAACGCTCGCGGTATGGTGCGATCGCGGACGTAGGGGGGTTGGGAATTTTCGTTGCCACGGAGTGGACCAGACATCGGCAAGTACGTGTACCGGTCATAGAATAATCGAGGGCAGGTTGCGCTCGTCGTTTCATTGTTATTCACGATGCCGTGCCGCCGCTGGAATCGCAATTTAATCAGGCCCGCGAACGCAACATCGCCCCCGCGACACTTAAAATTGCAAGTCCGATCTCCGATGGAGGCTGGCTTAGATTGAACTCCCCGTCATTGTTATTCACGCTGCTTGTCGATCCAGATTGCGTTTTAACCGTCTCGTTCTTTTTGATTCCCCTCTCGTTTCTTCTCGCTTTTGTACAGCCACTCGCTCTACAACCGGGTACACCGGCTGCGTATTCTGACGGCTAATTTGCATTTCTGCGACGCGTATAGCAAGCACCGGTTGTCTTTATTAAGAGTTTCGTTGATAAATGGAAAATCGAAAAACGAATTTCTTTTGTTTGTTTCATACGACACCCGATGTTACCTAATCTGAATAAGAATTAGAAGAAAACGACATTCGTGTCGGTCAGTTTAATTTCTGGAATTGAAATTTCCAAGTTCAGGTGCCTGCGAAGGATTTGTATATGTAGCTTCGGTCGAAAAATCGAATTGATTTGAACGACTAGAACAAGTAACCTTCATTTCTCTCAAAGCCTGTGCACTTTTCATTCGTGTACGTTTCAAAATGAATAAACGTGATTATATGTCGCGCGTCATCGGTCGTCTGATTTGGCTTTCGGTTCCGATTTGATGTAACTGAAAATACGAGATCCAGAAATTTTTTTTATCTAAAATTCAATCAAGCGAGATATTCAGTATTTTCATGGAAGGACAAAAATTATCGCAACGGAGGCACGTGTCGAAAATAGTAAGAGAATTAATTGCAACTGATAGCAAGGAGATTAATTGTAATTAATCGTAAATTGAAAATGATCAATAGTAACAGTGATTGATTTAAATTGCAGGTGTAAGAATCGTAATACCGGACTGTTCGAGAATAGCAATATCGTGAATTATAATTCTCAGAGTATCATCAAAATGTTCGACCCGTTCTTCAACTTGAGAAAGAAACTGACGAGAAGAGCGGAGGATGAGCGCTTCGAGAGAAAAGGAATAAACGAAAAGATAAATCCCCGTCTCTCCGCTGGCAAGGATCGTCAAGATTTCACCACGGCGAAGATTTTTCAGCGGAGACGGTGCACGGTGGCCGCGATAGAGCTCGGTTAATTCGCAAGCTCGACCGCGAGGTCGTTTGCATGAGCGCTTAGGGGCGAGAGCTAGGTCGTAGCCGTGGTTGCGTGGCCTGCGGAAAGGGAGAGAAGGAAGGACTAGGCGGTGGTGGTCTGGCTTTACCTCCGGTCTGTCCGGGTTAGGTCTTGGAATGGCTTCGGTGCGCCCCTGGCGTTGACTTTAACTGCCCGGACTATATCCGAACTCCCTCCCCCTCCGAAAACCGAGTCGCTCCCTTAAAACGACGACAACAACCGTGCACTATCTGCGCGGCAGGGGTGCACTAAAGTGCGGATTTTAATCCGCGGATACCGGACGATATCTCTGGCTGGATTAAGACCAGGTCCGCGGCTACACATCTAACAAGTTTACCGTCGATTCGAACTCTACTTAAGGCAAATACCAGCCGCTGGGACTCGAGATCTTCGGCCCGGAGAGTTCCTCCATTCGGGGTGCGAAGGCTCCCTTTATTCAACCTCGCGTTCCCACCACCCTCCGAAAGCCTCGGGCACGTTTGCCTTCTCTTCATTTCATCGCCACTCTTGATTCAGGACCACTCGATGTCGGATTATCGAACAAGCGCCGATAAGCTCGACTTATCGCCTCTACCACGTGGCCATACTTTAACGAATGTACGTGTCGCGTGACGAGGAAATTAACAGACCAACGTGGAAACCAACGGAAATATTCTTCTTCTTCTTATTTCGTGTATCCAACAGTTGTCGTCAACACGTCCTACAAGTTTAACGTCTACATTTACAATTTACATTTTGTGACATATTGTAGAATATACGTTACGTTGCTCGACTCAGCTAGATGCAGAACGAAGAAATCAGATTCATCGAGTTCCAACTACCTCGTTGTGTGTTGATAATTACCACTATTATAACTCTCAGTTGCGCCATCCACATTTATCCACCGGAATGGATCTCGCAATCCACATCAGGCTAATAAAATAAAACTTAACGACTGTGTGCAAGTGTCCTGTATTACGAAGGCCTCGCGCAGATGAGTTTCAAGTTTCCCGGCGCCGGTGCGTCGTATTGTTCCTTGGTGTTGGTGAAACACGCAGCGAGATTAGAGAGCGAGTAATGATGTTCGAAAGTTCAAATTCCAGCGGGTGTCCCGCGGGACCGGGACGAGGAGAGCAATCAAACACCAGATATATTCACTGAACGCGGCTGAAATTTTTGTAATATTTTTGATGGACAAAGCCCATCGTGGAATGGCAGGCGACGAGTTTCGATGCGAGGAAATTTAACTCGCTGTTTGGAAGAGAGCGGGAACGCTCTCGAAATAATTTTTAATATCGTTTATGCGCGGCTGTGAGTCCCCCGGTTTCGCGGGGGAGCATTGGAAAATAAATATTCCCCCGCACTCGGGCTAATACGACACGGATAGATTGCAATCCCGCGACATTATGCGTTACACCCTTGGGAAATAGGCAAAGTGCATCGAGCTCGATGACGCGAAAGAGAAGGAAGACGAAGAAAATGAGCGGTACGCCGACCCAAGCCCCTTCCGTTTCCGGGAGATAATTATCCGAGTAAACTGGCTTGTTGCACTGCTCCGCGCTCTGTTTCGAACGAAAAAGATCAAATATCTCACGCACACACGTCGTGGTTTCTCTACGGTGTTGCGTCGAAAAAAGTGAATCCTTTCGTAACGAGCGATTTCTATTTCTGTTTCATTTATTATAATACATAATCGATGAGTGTTTAAGGGAAATTAAAAAGAAAATATTGAACTCAACAGTGAAACGTATCTATTTGTTTAAAAACGAGAGATTTTAATTTTATCTTCTACCGAGGTGAAGTGTCTCGTATGTACACATTTCTCTTAATCCCTCGTCACGCGAGTTTCCCTTCGTTCGCAAATGAGATAATCGAGTTTTCTTACAATAAGAAAACAGCTGACCAAGTGGATCTGATACGTGTGTTTTGTAAGGTATAAAATCATACATCTTTGCGTACACGTGGAGATTAATGGAAGATACAAGATTGCGACTGCATTCGATGATACTCGTTAATGATGAGATTACAAGACATGAGATTTCATTAATGCAAATTGAAATACGAACCTCTTGATACGAAACGAGTCGCTCCATTCCGTTACGCTTGCAAGGAAAACGTGTAACAAAGGCGCAAGCCCAGTGAGAAGAATTGTCAGGAATATTAAATGGTAAATTGCAAAGTCTCGGGAACTCCAGCTCTTTGTGTCTCGCAATCAGTAGCAGAGGAAATACTCGTGCAATGCCGGCGTATAGACGAAATAAATGAGAATACGAAATAAATAAATTGCTAAATAAATAAATAATAAGTAGACGAGAAGCAGGAGGGGATATTTGTTTTTCAATCTGTTTATGTTTTTGAGCGCGAGACTTCTGGTCTCGCACGTTTCCCAGATCTTCGAACTAGCAGCCGGGAGGGAATGCGACGAAGCGTAAGCCGAAAAAGTCCAACAGACTTCGTACTCGATGATTCAATTTTCAAAATCAATCAACTGTCGTCGAGACTGAATCGAAAGAGGAAGCCTTCCTTCGTCTGAGGAGAAGCCGCTCGCCTTGATCTTTCCTTTAATCGGTTCCTCGTGTTCGTGGAGAACGTTTGAAAGAGGTTCTGAGGGATCGTTTGAAGACGCGTCGTGGTGAAAAAAGGATCAAGAGAGAGAGAGAGAGAGAGAGAGAGTAAGAGGACGCGGTCTTCGATTCGAGAATCCCGATAAATGAGAATCCTGCCTTGCAACTTATAATACATCCTCTCTCGCTCTCTATCTTTCTTTCGTGTAATCATCGAGCGAGACGGAAATATTTAAAGGGAGAAACCTTGTCGATAAAGTGGAAAAATGATTTCCTGGTGAAACGAGTTTACCTCCGTAAAGTGAATCCTTCTACGTTAGGATACACTTAGTATATAGGCGCAAAAGGACGAAGAGATTATGGGATGGCAAGCTGGGGCAAGAGAGAGAGAGTGAGTGAAAGAGAGAAAGATAGGAAGTGGAAAGCTTCACCTTTACGTGCGTATACACCCTCGAAATAGGACCCTCGATTCTTTCCCGGCACGAAGTCAAGTAATTGGCAATAAATCCTGCAAGAGGCGGCGGGGCGGGGAGGGGGAGGGTCGAGTCGTAAAATTTTCTCACCGCTATTGCCATAAATTATAGATAACACGGAATGCCGCTGGAGGAAGTTAGGCTTAGTTGTAAATCGCGTATAATAGAGCGGTTGATAGAGAAAGAGAGAGAGAGAGAGAGAGAGAGAGAGGGCTGTTGGACGTGGCAGGACTAGAGCGGGCCATGTGGTTAAACGCTAACAATCCCGCTTACACGTTACGTCCTCTGGAATAACCCGTGAGCTGTGGATGAGATCTGAGAGAGACATCGAATCGCTTTGAACACTTCGGTACACGGTGCATACTACACGCGGGTCGGAACGTTCGAGCGAAAGCACAAACCTCTTGAAAGGTCTTGAGTTTTTAAAGTCTCGTTCTACTTGGAACTCTTGAAAGCCTTGGTTTTTGATAGTTACAGACTTTGATGCCCGCGACGAGTGTATAAATAATCGGAAACTGATAACACTTGACATATTTTTGTTACAACACGACAACAGCTCTGTCTCTCTATTAATTTTCTACATTTGTCGAGCTTTATATTCGTTTTTAAGGGGGCAGCTGATGCTTTGTAAAAATCTGTATAAATCGTTTCGTCCTGAGATATGTTTATCTATTTATCTATTTATTCTGTGTATATATATCGTTCGGTATATATTTATTTATTCTTTCCGTCAACGCGTTAACTGCGTAAGCGCAAGATTAAATTATTTAGATTCGTTTCAATTGTACTCTACATTGCGATAATTTACAAGTATCCGGGTAGTTGTGCACGACGCACGATGGCGATACAGACGTTTTCAGCATTATTTTTTCATAGCTAGCATTAAATGGTGGCAGTGAATGGCCACACGTTGCATTTCGTTTATATGATTATAATTACGAAATTTAGTACTGCTGAACATTGAATTTAGTACCGTTGCATTTGTCGAAATAAATTCTCCCGCAGATCGGAATAAATTTCGCAGACGTCGTCCCTGAGGCGTCAAGGAGGTTAATTATAAAATAACCAATGATAATTTAACAACTGTAACAAATATCGTTGCGAAGCTCAGAGAACAGAAAATCCAATCGCATGTCGCACGTATTCTAGCTGTATGTTAACGACACGCTCAAAAGATTAATTTCACACGCTTAGACAGATTTAATTTCTCTCGGTTGTTAAAGAAACAACTGCAACATTACGAAAGCTCATAATATAAGAATACAGACTTCAATTTAAGATAACTCTAGAATATACAGATATGGACAGCCACAAACTTACATCGAATTTCCAATTGGTTTTCGAAACATTGGCGATATTTAATTTTACTTTTCCCCCTTACTACGTACGATATAAAAACGTCATTCTGTGAAGAATGACGGATTCAGGACTGCGAGGGTAGAAGCTTCACGTTTAAAATCTGGATGTTGTTAAATATTGTGAATTTTTCGAAACATTGGTAATTTAGTGCAAGCTTGCGGCCGTCGTCGTTGTGCGTCTTTGAGATCGAGTCTTTCTCGCCAAGAAACAGAAGGAGAAGTCACGAGAAGACCGCATCGCATGGTTTCCGCTCTCGAATTTCCAGACAGTCCATTTCTCTCACAGTTTTACTCGCTCTCCCCACGTAGATTAAATACTGTCCAGGCAGTATCTCGCGAAAGGTAAATGCAGTCTCGTCGTTCCTCCGAAATCAAGCTGTCCTGTAAAGGAGAACAACCGGCGCAGAACGCGAATAAAGTTACCGATTATTCAGCCGGCGCGATAACGTTCTCTCTCTCTCTCTCTCTCTCTACGGCCAAACGGCGAAGTTTCTCCGATTCCCGCCGCGAAACCGGCCGCGCGAAACGGCTGTCTCGACGAAAATCGATATCGAATTCCAAACAGGAGTGCCTATACGCAGACGACGCGAATAAGCTGGCAATGAAACGTGCACTTGGCAAATTTTTCACGAGATGTTCCGCGAGTGGATGACTAGAAAAAGTGACTAGAATCAAATTTTTCGAGTTATATATTTCGAAAAAAAGAAGGGGAAAAAAATGGTTTTTCCCGTAAAGTGGCTTTACACTTTGAAGCTCCAAACATTCGGAATGTCGTTCGATGATGCTTTCGACAACTTGTTCGATCGAACAGATCGGTGATGTTCTGAAGAGAAAATCCAGAGATTCACAGTGAAATTAACTGTTGCAAGTATTTGTTGTAGAATGTTCAAACGTTTGTATTTTACAAAATAGGTTTACAGAATTTGTCGTTATTAATGCTAATTTTATCAACGTATGTATTTATTGTTCTTTTCTGATAATTTTCTGAAATACTCGGTACAATCCATAGATCCAACGTCGGGTGTAGTTTCTACTCCCTTGACAATGTCGATGAAAGAAGTGCGTACTAAATATTTTTATAACAACTGTATTTCATAAAAGTTGTCAATTACATTCGTATGTTCCCTTGTCAATATTCCCCTTACCTTTGCCGATTGTCACCTCTTCACCTTTCAACACTTAATTGTGTCGTGCAATATTGAATCCGTCATCTTGAATTCTGAATTCTTAGTGTCTTTGATATCTTTAACGATTTCTGACGAATCTAACGAACAGTTTTAAGCAGTTCTCAACGATTCATTGTCAGCGATCGCGAGATTAGTTCCTCTATTATTGACTTGCAGAAAGTTTCCAGGAAATTTCGAATCCTCGCCACATTTTAGCCTCTGGCGCACTGGGAGATCGGCGTTTCATGACGTCTCGTTTGAATAATCGGATCTGTCCGTGGTATCGTCGCCAGTTCTCTTCTTTTTCTCCCAGCGTAAATAACCCGCGTCGGCGATTCTCCGCGGATCTTGCGACGCGCGGGGAACGGGCGAAAGTCGAGGCCGCGCGCATTAACATTTAATCGGCAAAGTATACCCAGGCGTAATTTCGCATTGGCGGCCAGCGTTTCCGACCTCCCGGCTTTTCGATTGAATTGCAAATCTTTGCCGTGGCCACGCGGCGGGAACCAAAATGGCGGCAGAAACTTATCGCGAGCCTCGCGTCGCGTCGGTTAAGAAGCGAGACAGCACGAGCGGTCGTGGTTTACTCGAGTGACGAACGAACGTGAAACAGAAACGTCGTGAAGAGAGAAAGAGAGATAGAGAGAGATAGAGAGAGAGAGAGGAACGAGATATCGCGAAAGTTTCCTATGAAAATCGAACAAACATCGACAATTTTCTGCCGCAAATTTCGACGGATGGCTTTGTGTGAACGGGAAACGATATCGAGAACCGATACACCTCGTCCTCTCGCGGGTTCGAGCATAAATTTCAGATGCTCTAACTATTCGCCGGAAAAATAAAAAAAAAAAAGAAAAATAAAAAAAAAAAGGAAGAAAGGAAGAAAAAGGACAGCGACAGGAAGAGGTGAATATTTCATTGGAAACTCCGCGAGAGAATCACCGAGAGAGAAACAGAGAGGCAGAGAGACTTAGATTTTCTTTTCCCCTGTTTAAGGACGATTTACAATTAAATGAAAATTTTAGACTCCCCTCCCCCCACCTCCCACGGTTTGTGGGTGTCCCGGATCGTTTGCAGGGGTTCCAGAGCAGCGTATTGTTAAGGATAAGCCGATCTTCTCGATATTCAATTTATACGCCGCAATGCGTATGATCGATGCGCAGCGTCGATGCAATTCCCAACGAATCTGCATACCTGGCTGTATTCCTGGCTTCGAATTTCGATGTATTCATCGAACGTTGGGATCGACGATGAGTATTGAATCGTCATCGTACGCCGCTGTATTTGTACCATAGTTATCCAGTTTGCTATATATGTATATATATATATATACGTATATGTCGGATGTGCGAAACGATTTTCGTATTTTTGCTGCGATTCAACGATCGCCGCGATTATTTTGTTTCTTCGTTATTTACTATTGGCAAATAATTAACGGGCGATGACACGACTGGAAGAAGAGTAGCGGCATCAATCCTTTTTTTCGTTTCATTTAGAAAAATTTTTATTCTGGTATATTTTTCTGGTCCATGCCTTGTCACGTAGAGATAACAGGACGATGCGAATTGTAACACGAATTTTACACCACGTATGAAGATTTTGTTATATATTGTAATGTTAAGGCAATGTTCGGTTTTTCACAATGTTGCGTTAACGTTGAATTATTGTATTCACGTGATGTGTTCAGTGTGTTATATTCGCAGCAGGGGAGAGAAAGAATTGCAGTTGAAACGGAATTTTTTTTATTAGGAAATGTTTAGATAACATATGTTTGATTCGCAGAAGCGAGAAATGAGAATTTGTTACCGTGAAAGTCGAAAAAGAACCAGTTGAGGCTTCTCGATAATTTCAAGTTGTATGTTATGTGTCACGTGTCGTGATACTAAAGGATCACTCAATTTGTTGAACAAAAATTTTATCTATACGTGTAGTCGGTCAAAAAATTCTACTTAACGTTTATCAAAATTTCAAATATTCGAAGTTGTTTATTAAAATCACATCAGTCTTGAACTGCTGACAATGTCTCTTGCGATTATTTAAAATAACATACAAATTAATCGAACGTGATCTCGCGAAAATCTGTACAGTAACATTTAATTTATCGTAATGACATTTTAATGTATCTATGGTTTTCACGATGAGCATATGTAATTAACCTTCATAGATCCCATTCGATCTGAATCGCTGTGAATTTCAAATTATTTTCGAGAAAAAAAAAAAAGAAAAAGAAAGAAACAAATCGACCGTTATGCAAAGAGCCGAAACACGAATCCTCGAAGTTTAAAATCTGAAAGAGCGGAGGGCAGCCGCAACAAAGTTATTGATAACACCGGTGCTATTCGCTGGAAGTTGGAGTAAGAGAAGGACGGAGGATAATCATGCAAAAACCGTCGTTCGGCGGTACGTAACCGCGTTTAATCGGAGAGCGAATGACAAGGAAGCGGTCTTCCACGGTCTGGGAGGGAAACTGGCTCCGGGGGAAGATGGAAAAGTGGCTGCAGGGCCAGAGGGGAAGAAATAATCTTTTAAGGCAGCCGAAGAAGTTGCCGCAGTTATAAACAGAAATTTAGATCCAGTTGCCAAAGTAAACACCGGAACCTTGGTAGTTTGGTGCTTCTTCTCCTCTCGTTCTATTCTCGAGCGCTTGATCCTCTGTACTCTCTGCTCCTCGCTTCTTCTGCTTTACCACACGCAAACACAGACACATACACACACACAGTCCTTCTCCGCTTTCGTCTGCCTGCCTTCCTCTTAGCGAAGAAGAACTTCCTCTCGTGTCGCGCGTTCTTCCGAACGTAGAACTTTTCACTTAGCTCCCTTCGTCGATAAAAACTTGCCTGATCTAATAACTGGCGACACCGGTGATTCTGTCAGCTCTTCTTCCGCCCCTCCTATCCCCGTTTTACCCTCTCCATCGCCAGGTTACCCCGATTCTTCATTCCCTTTCAACGTATTCCGATCGAACTTCTGCTTACGATCTAAAGACCGGATCCGAGGAACACACCATCCACTCCGCGAACACGATCCCCGCGTGGAGTCGAGTGACACAGGTACACACCGGGGAAAGAGGGAGGGAAAGTTTTGTTCCGAGGCGAGTTTGCGTTTACACGCGAGGAATTTGAAAATCGCGTCGAACGAGTTTGAGAAAATTCTTCGGCTGCGTGTGTGAATCGCTCGCGTCCTCCTCGAGCGTTCGATCCTTGAACCACTGAAAAATTGACCAATCGACCAGTTTGATTTTTCTCGAATAGTTTCTCGGATTTTAGAGTGTTTCGAGGGATCTTGATGATTTTTGTGAAACGTGCGAACGAAAGTTTGTGCCCTTTGTTGTGTTACAAACTCTTCCCTGATCGTTGCATTCTAATTTCTCCAAGTTTTGTGTTCCGGTGTTAAAGATCAATGCAATATTTTGGTTTCAACGATTTCTTTCGGTATTGGGATTATGAAAGAAAGTTTCGAGAATTCGTTTCGGAATTCAAAGAATATAAAATTTTAGTTCTTGATACGTTACATAGAATAAGCATCAATAATGATATTCAAAGTAATAATTTTAATTAAACGAGAATGTATAATAATTGGAAGGATCACGCGAATAATAGTTTCTTCTAAACGCGAATTACGAGCCTGAGTGTTTAAGGAAGTATTTGAGTCAAACTTTGACCAATAAATGTAATAAATCTAACCTAAATCATTTTCAAAAGAATAGAGTATGTTTTGTAAATACGACGAGACTTATATTATCAACTTTCCACGTCCAAAATTTAAATATTGTAGGTGTTCCTTTGCAAAATTCTGTATTAAATCAACTTATTTGACACAAAATTATTATTGCCTTAATTACAAGTATTACATCAGTATATATAAATTGTTATATATATTAACGTTTATAAGTATTATCATTATATATTAGAATTTTGCCGGATCGAGCCCGACTGAATTTTAACGAAACAGAAACGGAATGACGAATCGTGTGTTTGCACGCGTAAAATCTCAGAGAAACGCCTCGGGATAGGAGGATCTCGCCTAAAACGCGAATTACGAACCCGCGAATATTTAACGAATTCCACGAATCTTAGATAGGTTTCGCTGTATTTAAGCGACTTTCGTGAAACGGGGAATAGCCGGGGCAGATGTATATCTTGGGGATAGAAACTTCTCGGCCGCTGGTGGCCAAGTCCAAAGTTATTCCCGTGCTTTGAAGAGCGTTTCAACAGTTTGGTCCGGTGCCGGATAGAACACAGCCGCCACACTTTCGCGTATCACGCGAATAGTTCGCTAGACTTACCGCCTGTTACACGGCACGTTAGAGAAGGAGTATCACCCTCCTCGTAGGGACCCGCTGTTCCGTTCACTATCCTGCCCCACTGATCCAAGATGGTCGGCTGTTCCGGCGGCACTGTAACAGAAGAAAAGTTTTGCAGTCAGAAGGACGAGCCAGTTTCTTCTTTTCTTTCTTTTTTTTTTTTTTTGCAGCGTTCAGAAAGTGCGAATGAAAACTTTTTGAAAATTGTCACGTTGCTGTCGTACGGATGATTTACATAATTAATGCGGAAAAGTTTCAAGGAGCCAAAGATAAAAATTGGTACACTGGCGTGAGTTAAATACGAGGAACGAGAGAGTAAGAAATGAATACTGTTACAAGTTGCTCCGATTGAAACGGATGATCAAATCGAGCTAGGTTACTGTGTTATCAAACTTTGGAACTATATTTTTGTTATAATAGTATATTAGTGTTAATAGTAGATTCACGAGAAGTTGCATGTTTCTCATTTACTTCGTCGCGAGTAATGATATTGTAGGTACAGTAAATATTGTATATTGTGGAGAAATATCGAGAGACGTTTCCACCTACAAATAAATATGAGTTTAAGAAACGGTATTCGCAAAGGACCAAGATGTTGGTGTAGAGATTACAAAGACGTCAAAGCAATAAATTACAAACGTTTGCTCTGTAACCTACGATACATTATTTTCAAACTTTTCCAATTCTTTTGCAATATCAGTCGTTTCAAAAATGCAAATCACATCACCTAATCGTAAATATTTCTTTAATTCTCTCTAGTACGAACCCACAAAAATTCCTGCCGTACTTTCAGCAATTCAGACGAATTGAATTCAAATGAATTTGCTCGGTATGCAAATGTCGGCAATCCGATCGGAGAAAAAGACAACCCTGTACGTACGAGGGCTTAAACAACGACGGATACCTACTAAAAAAAAAAGAGGTAAAAGTTTCAATAAATTTGATTACACGCAAGAGACCCAGATTTGCTAAGACGAGAGGAGTGGCGCGGCCAGAGAGATTCTTCAAACGGAATTCCGTTGTAACTGTCGTTCCAGCGTGTTGCATCGGCTGGCGCGTACGTATGATCGTTTGCGGATTAAGCGCGACGATATTTTCTGCCGTGGAATATTCGTTCCCCCCTCCGGATCCGAGTCGGATAAACCAGCCTCGGATATTTCCCTCGTTTTTTCGTTATTTTGGAAGGTTGGCTGCATACGTCCAACGTAGCTATTCGATGCTTTATCAGCGAGGTTACGACCAGCCGCGCCCACGTTTATTCCTCCTCCTATGGTTTTCTGTCTGCCTTACCGCTATCACCCTATTTAGCCGATGCGTCGTTTTGTCCGCCGGTACCTTTTACCACTGTATGTCGAGCAAGCCGCCATATTCGAAACGCTCTGGAACAGTCGTTAACTGGCCGAAATGAATTTCGATCACTTGCAGAACGCCAAGGATCCTCACCGTGCTAGCGGAACGTGATTTCTGTATAACTGGAGTCGCAAATTATTAATACATTGTATATACAGTGTGTCATGTAACTGGTGGTACAAGCGGAAAGGTGGTGATTTTACATGAAAAACTGAATAAAAAATGTGGAATAAAATTGTTTCATACGAAGCTTTGTTTCATACGAGAAAAATGGCTTTGAATGTTTATCGAGTACGCGTGCACCTGATCGAGATTCAACTCAATTATTGGAAGACATTCCTCTTGAAATTCGAAGAAATTTAATTTACCAACAAAATGGAGCACCATGGCATTTCAGTCGTGAAGTGAGAAATTTTTTTAAACGAAAACTACCAATATTGGATCGTCCGGAATGGAAGAACACGTTGGCCACCACGATCTCCGGATCACCGCTGGATTTTTACTTATGGGGTCATGTTAAATCTATGGTGTATTCTAGCGACATAGCGAACGTTGAACGATTAAAAGAAAAAGTTATTAGAGCGTTTGCAACGTTGAAACTGCAAAATAACACATCAGGAAATGTTCGTAGAAATTTAATAAGAAGAGCACGGTTATGCATGCAAGAACGTGGACATCACTTCCAACAATTAAAAAAAAAAATTGGTGAAAAGTAGACGTTCTATGCCCTCGCGTACGTATCATTGGGAATGTTTACAAATGTTAGTAGAGATAATAACGAAATCCGTTGAGTTGAATCTTGATCAAGTGCACGCGCACTCGATAAACTTTCAAAGCCATTTTTCTCGTATGAAACAAAGCTTCGTATAAAAAAATTTTATTCTATCCTTTTCATTCAGTTTTTCATGTAGAATCGCCACGATTCCCGATTGTAGTGCCACCAGTTACATGACACCCTGTATATATCGATGCTATCCACTGCGTGACAAAAATCTTTTTCGCTTAGAATTTTGTTTTCGTTCGACGTCAATAATAATAAAAACGAGAAGGAAGGGAGAGAAGAATATCATAGTGGATGGCAGAGCGACGATCGTTTTGGATTTCGACATAACGGTGTTACTGTTTTCGCGATCGATCCCAAGATCGCAGGGCCACTCAAAAAATTGCTTTAAGCGGATATGGGAACGGTTATTCGATTCTGCAATGTCGCGACAGAGAGGAAGAGAGAGAAAGAGAGAGAAAGAGAGAGAGAGAGAGAGAGAGTGAGAGAGAAAACTACGCGGAACGATCGAGCCTCGTCGTAAACTGCGCCAAATCCGAAATAACGTTACGGTTCTTGCCGAGCGAGCCCGGCCGAGATATATTCGCCTAAGCTCCTTCCGCGCTCGTTTTGCACCGTCACACCGCCCCCGCGTCGTAAATTCCGATCGGAAAAACTGCAAATTAAAATGAAAGTTACTGGCGCCCGGCGTTCTTAACGTTCTATAAAGACCGTGCTATAACTTCCGGGTAGTAATTTCTGTCCCGGGGATTTTGTCCGCGTCGAGTTCCATTAGAAATTCATCCGAATCCGTTTTTTTTTTTTGGTCACGGAAGGAACAACTTCCGAATTATGAATTCGTGAAACGTGAGATGATAGAAGCACCGAATATATGCGTGTATCGTTAAATTTACAATGTCAATTGGTAAAAAATTGTACAGTACCGTAATAGCCTCGTCGATTATCAGTTGTCGGAGAATAACAAATTTTATTAATGTACATCTTCTGATTCAGAAAGAGTAGAGCGGCACGAATCGTCGAGAAGCAGATAAATAGTTCTCAAATATTTTTCGCTGACAATATTTCGAAATGAAAGGTTCTGATTTTGAGAATTTTCGGCGAGCGTGACTTTTACCTTTGTATTCTAATTTTTTTGAAGCCGAAATGCTGGTTGCCACGCTGGTTTCAAAATTTCATTTCGATCGCTGCAAAAGAGCGAAGCCCGTCCGAAAAGAAAAATTTCTACCTGGCTTTTAATATAAATGGATGTAGCGTGCTATTTTTTTTTTTTTTTTCGGTGTCCTTTAATCATTTATGAGCAGACTGTTTTAGATTTTTACGAGCAGAATTGAAAAAGGATTTATGGGAACTAGTTTCGTGTGCTATTATAAGTATACATTGTATATTTTATATGTTTCTATATACCTTTATGCGTTTTCTGTCGATGTGCATGTTGTCGAATTTTTTAAAAGTGCATAAAAAACCGTGGTGCATTTAATTTGTATTGAAAATTCAGTTTTGAAAGCTAAAAATAGATTTTTCAACTTGAGACCGTTGCATTTCCAGAATTCCTGAATCTTTGATGTAAATGGAAACAAAATGTAATCAATAGAAATTTTTTTTGTTTTAAATATTTCATTGAACATCGAAATATCTGTTTGATTTCTTTATAATATGAAGGAAAATGCTGAAACTACTGAAAACAAATTTTTCACTTGGAATTTTCGGGATGTCTTCTTTTCCGAGACAATTTTTTTTACACGTAAATTATTTTACCTAACAAAAACAATTCGTTTGAAAAATTCTTCAATTTCAGAATTGATAATTCTTACAAATTTAAAAAGAAGAGAAAAAAAAAAAAAATGAATAAGATCGCAAGCAAATTGTTTCGATTAAATACACGATGTTTCAAAGAAACTACGTGTTATTAAAATTTCATTTGAAACAAAGCAACGTTATTTTCAATATCCATAGTATACTTAAGCATTAAAATCAGAAACCTCGCAACTCTCTCGAAGGCCGTTTTTTTTTCGCGTTCGAGAGAATTCGTAGAATTTTTATCGCCTCGATGTCCCGCACATTTTCGAGTCTATCGAATTTCAAACCCGCCAAAACCCCAGCTCGCCATTTTCAATTTTAATCTTCCGAGATTTTAACCTCGATCTCGATCGAAAATCGTGGAAATCGTCGCGATTTAGGTTACAGAACGTGAAAATACGCGCCTGGTTCTTTGAAACGTTATATCGAAACATTCCTGACGTGCACAGATCTAACAGTCGCGTAATTTTCAAATATCCACGAAAATTAGAAACCTCGTAACTCTCTTTTTTTTTCTCTTTCTTTTTTCACACGAGAACTCGCCGGATTTTTATCGCTTTCACGTCCAACGCGCTCTCGAATCCATCCAATTTCGAATCAATTGATTGAAGTCCCAGCTCCTCGTCACTTTCAATTTTCATCTTTGATCTCGCCGCGATCGAAAATCGCCGTAATCGTCGCGAGTAGACGCGGTAATACTTGGGCGAGATGTTTCGAAATATGTGGAATTCCGCTTAGCAATCGATGTTTGATCAAACGCCGCGGGAGATTCGGTAAAATTCAGTTTTCTTGAAAGCCCGCATCGAAAAACTCGCTTTCCCAATGACCGCAACGAAATTTTCTCTCCGGGCTTTGACTCGGGACCCACGCGGCCATCACTTCTCGCGTGTAAACTATTCACAAGAATTTATGGTCGCTTTTCAATCGATAATTACCGATACCGAGCTCTGTTCGCTGTTGGTCCTGGCAATCGATTGATTGATCACGATTTCGTCCTTGGCACGCGGATATCGAATTCCGAGTAATCCGACGTTCGATACGTCGGGATCGAGATTGTCTATGGAAAATAAAAGTTTTCAGGTATCTTTGTGAATCCACCGATCGACGAACAATGTATGTGTGCAGTTTCGTGTATTTTTTGTGTGTGTGTGTGTATGCGCGCGCGCGCTCAGAGAAGGTGCCTACTTTTGATACAAAGACGAATGCACCGAGAGAGAAGGAGGATTACCGTGAAGGATTACGTAACAGGATTTACGAGAGAAATTAAGATTGATCTCCGGTCCAATTAACTGATTCAATCGTATGCCTCATCCGATTAGCGATATGAGTGGGATTAAACGTTGCTTAAGAATTACAGAGATGGATCCTCTCGGTTCTTTTTCGAAATTAGATAGGCGCCGGATCTAGGCTCTGCTCAGCCCTGTTCGCGTCTCTCGATTAATCCGTTGCTTTATTAATTTTTTTCTGGGAAATCGTTTCGAAGAGTCGCCGAAAATGTGGAGGACCTTTCGTTCTTCTTTTATTAGTAAGCGGTTTGGTGTAATACTTCAGAAATTATCTTGTTGTATTTGATCGCGTGCCACGGTTACCGTCTCGAAGAAAATTAATATTGGTACGTATTCACGAGAACCGGGCATTATCGAAATAAACTTTCACTCGAATGAAATTTTTATTTCATCCGTTTAGTCGCTTTATTTTATTTCGGGTAATAATCAGTTGATCGACAATGTATTTGTAAAGTAAATTATTTTATCTGTTTTTGTCACGCGACTTTATCAGGAGAATGATTTCCCTTCGTACATCTGTGTAAAATAAATATCATTTCTTATATATTTGTGCTATTGTTTGCACGATCTTATTAAAATAGATCCGCCTGGGATAAATTTATTTCTCATCGCGGTTTAATCACTCGCGTTAGTTTCATTTCAGACAAAAAAAGTTCCATGGAACGCATTACGAACGAAAGTCAACGCATAAAGTCAGCAACCAAGTAGATTTTCGAAATCGTTTCTCTCTCTCGAGCGAGAAATTTCCCTCTGTATTTTCCGCTGATTCTTTTTTTTTCCACGAGGAATCATCCTCCCTTCCCTCGGTCGAATTCGCCGAATTACCGGACACCCTGTATAACGAGCGAATTTCTCACGTGGAAATATAGAAACGTGCATACACGTGTATATACTCGCGATGTTTAAAATTGAACAACATTCGAAGTAGGTACGGAAACTACGCGCGCGCCGCCGCTAAATTGCTCGACAGCTTGCAACACACACACACACACACACGAAGAGAGGGAGAGAGGGAGAGAATTGGATGACCATCGCTGGTAACGGTGGATACGCGTAAAGCGGAGGCGGCCTCAGATATATGCGCAGCTACGCTACATAGGGGTGCCTATTTTCCAGCCAGCCCTGAAATTATCGGCGCGGTCTGAGCGAGGTCCATTGATTACCACTGGTAATTGCCATTACAACCTCCATCTACCGCCTCCACCCCTTTGCTCGCCTCCAGTACTCGACCCGCCTCGATCTCTTCCAACCGTTCTCCACCCGCCTGAACGTCTGAATATTCTCTGTATCGGCATTGAATGTCAACCGGTTTATCGAGTGCGCTGCCTTGCCGCCGCGCGTACACCCGACCACCCTCGCTTCATTTCGCTTAAACTGCTTAAACCATCGCCTATGATCCCGCACGCTGTCGACTGTGTTTAAGCAGTTTCCGCGGTCGTTCGCGGAGGGGAGAAACCGCGATTCTTCTCCCGCCTTGGCTCGCCGCGCTAGCCCTTATGCTAGTTTTATTCAGATGGATTCGACTGGAGAATTTTATCAGTTTATTTTTGGAAACCACTTTTGGACACCTCACTTGGTGTCTCGGATAATTGACATTTCAAAATTTATTTCTTAACAACGCAATTAGATACGATGTTTTTTCTTACTTATTTCAGCGTGCAGCTTCAGAGTCTGAATGAATCGCGCAAACTCGATTTTTTTTTTTTTTGATAAAACGCTTCTACTAAATATTGTTTGGTATAAAGTTACATTGTCCTGTTTAAGTTTGTTTTATTCGTGAAATTTCGAAATCATTTGTTAAGACGAATTCAGTGACTTGCGTATGAGGTCGTTTGTTGTTACAATTCGTTGGAAATTAATGAGTTATTGCTTAAATTTCGATAAAATGGCGAAAAACGTTGGAAAAGTTTAGAATGTTGAAAAATGAATTAACTTTTTAACTAAACTTAACTGTTGTTGTGTCCGATATAACGTCATGTGGTTAGTTTAAGCTTTAATATAATTTCTATTTTCTTTACATCTTCTTTTATTGTTTGATTTGCACAACGACGATATTGAACGTTTTGCAAACGTATAAGAAATATTTATTCATAAATTAGTGAATTTTTGTTCGAAAAAGAATAGGATGGGTCTCCACTCGCAGCACCTCCACGTGGTGAGACCAGCAATCGGTATTACTTGATATATAATTACTAATTGCATTATTGCATAGCTAAACAATTAATTATGTAACTGATACAATTATTAATTATATGGCAATTAATACGAGCTGATTGGCTGCGATTTCGGTTAGATGTTTGCGTAGATATATGTACATATTCATTAGATTAATGAAAAATAAATAATATATAGTTTTGACACGTGGATACAATTAATTTATAAGCCTGTCGAAGATACTTCATCCGAATTTGTATATCTGTCGTGCAAAAATATTTTAGAAAGTCTAAGATTAATTATTTCCTATATAATGATTATATCTGTAAACGAAAGGGTTGTGTCCTTTTTTTTTCTCTTTAATTTCTCTCGTATCGACCTTTTGATAAAATTTATTTGAGCTTATGGATGCTTCAACATTTTATTAACAACTTTAGAACTTTTATTTACTGCGTGAAAAAAAATCATTGTAATACCATAAAACATGCTTGATGTGTATGGATTTTAAAAATCATGCTTCTGGTGCATTCACTACTTGATCAACTTCGATTGTTTTACTTGATATAGTTTCCCGATTCACTATTGATTAAGCATGGAGTTCGTTAAAAAACCAGTGATTTTTTAGTATGTCGGTATTTCAGAATATGGGACACGAAATCTCATAAGAATGCTTATGGTCTATTCATATAACTTCTCTGTTAATAGGTTGCGTTTCTTTACTTCTATTTCCAAATATATTATTTTTCCTTCAAGGAGTATTCTATCAACATGTTCGCACATCGTGTATAATAATTCAATTCTGTCTGCCTCACGATCCTCGAAGTCGTTTTTCTCGAAAATTCCAAACCCTTCTACGCGAAGCCTACATTCCGCGAGGTGTCGACTTACTTTGCTAGAATTGGAATTATTCTCTGTACACACAGGTGAAAAGTAATAACTATACTAGCTGACAGACAAAATCACGGTGATTAAATGGTATCGATCAATTAAAAATGCACGTAGACGCGCGTGAAATCTGAAATTCGTGTCGGTGTTTAAATATCGAGCAGAGCGAGTCGTGTCGTGTCGTTTCAAAAGTGGAATGGACTGTTTTTGGGTGGAAAAAAAAAAAAAAAAAAAAAAAAAAAAAAGAAAAAAACTGGCTGGCTGGTGAACCAAAGAGTGTAGAGAAATTGCGGGGGCGTGTGTAACGGTGTTCGCCTCCAATTTTAATTGAGTTAATTCCAAGCCGCTCGGTGCACGCAGCCGCGTACCAGAGATCGTTCTGAGAAACTATCCGATCTATCCCGACTGAGGGAAACCGTCGGCCAAACCGTGGACAATCGACCAGTCCCCTGCTTTTTCTCTTTTCTTTTTCCCCTCTCTGTTTGCCGGAGCGGCAATTGTTGCTCGTAGTTGGGAAATTGCGTCGAGAAGCGGATCTCGTAACGAGAGAAACAACGGCTGTAACCGGGGCAAAAATTAGCAACGACGACGAATGAAACATTTATTTTAGAACTCGCGTTGCGTTTCCGAAATCACGAGACGCTCGCGTACCTGCTATCTGTTTCTCTCCTTCTCTGTTTTTCTTTTTACTTTCCGTTCCTTTTTTCGGCCATTTCTTTTTTTTTTCTTTTTTGCTCGTTTCGCGACGGTGGACGTTCGATTTCGAACAACGCGACTCGCCGGACAAGGACGGGTTTAAAGTCGAAATTATATTCCGAGAGGGAAAATCCGACGCGTTACATGCGAATATTTCACGCTGGAAATATCGGAACGATCGAAATCAGTCGATTCGTAATTTCTTTTTTTTTAAATTGAAATTCATTATAAATTTACGATGGCGATGATTCGAGTGATCTATCGTGAAACAGGTGAACGAAAGGTTTTTTTTTCTATTCTTTGCACTTTGACACGGGCTTCGATAGACAGTCTGAAGAAATAAATTTTCCTGTTTTATAAGTTTTGGAATTTTAGTGGAACTCGTTTAACTCTTGGAGCACGTTCACGAAAATTACCAAGTCTGAAAGTTTAATGCAACAAATTAATAACGCATTCGTCTTTGAACATGTACTATTTTGATCGAATTTATTATGCATTGTAGTATACATTTATTATACATTGTAATATACCGTCCAATGCTACACAAATTTTCGATTATTTAACTAATATATATATCTGAGAATTTAGAGAATTTAATAAAGAGATATTTCAATAATCTAAGATATTTAAAGTAATTAGTTTATATATATATATATATGTATTACATAAATACGTATAATTTTAAATTAAGAAAAAGCGTCGTTAGATTCGTACAATTTAATAGCAAGAAAAGAAGTAACAATTAGAAACAATGTATTTCCTCTGCGACGTCTCGTAGTCCCAGCCTAATTAACGCGTAATTCGTGAATTTTTAGTCGCAAGTTTTAGCTGTGCCAGCCGGATCGGGAAACGCGGATTAAAACGGATCGCGAGAAACTGTCGCTCGTACTGACTGAACGATGACACGAAGCGTGGGTGCGTCTCGCAATCCTTGGCGAAATTTTCACCGCGTGTCGACCGTTTTCGAACGTAGGCGTATAATTAAAAGTGCGCTGCGCGCGTACGTTGGGCGGATTTATATGGAAATTCGTTGGAAAATTTGACACGATGGGAGAGAAAGTGTACCACGGCCAATTTGCCGGAGAATATCACATTTGCGCGTTCGATTTGTTTTGATACTAGTTACGGGGGCCGGCGGGTGTGTGGGATTGCCCGTTAAATAGACTCGTCCGGTCGAGCTTCGTTATAATAATTCAAAACGTTTCTCGATAGCACGCGATGTTCGGCGATGTGGGGGAATCACTGGGCTGCTCGGTTTAACGTGTCGTAATTCTTACATTATTATGGAAATTTCCTTTAACTCGGCTAATTACCGTAACGACGAACAAATGAATCAGTGGACCAGCGATCGCGAGCGGGATTCGTGACAATACTACACTGAGATCGACGATGGATCGACTTTTCACCCAAGATGGAAAGACCTACAAGACGCGGATGAGAAGTTTATATAATATACATTCTTTCATGAGAATTTGAATGAAATTCGCATTCGTGTGTTGCTCCATTTTTTTAATAATGGATTTGCTCATTGAGAGAATTCCAGATCTACGAATTCCAAATTGCGCGTCTAGGAAAAATTAGGACAAAGAAAGTTTGCTTAGAGTGTATACACGTAACTATGAGAGTTAGATTCGACAATGAAGAAGAGTATTTCGACTTGTGATCACTGCAAATCACTATTTCCACATCAGGTGCCATTTAATGTTTCTTTAAAATCATGTACAAATGTTAATCTAATTTACATATTAGAGCAGTGTCTGTTTTTTTTTTTGTTCTTTAAGTTTGAGCTTTGTTGTAACTGATGCAGTGTGAAGAATTTAAAATAAACCACCACTCTTCTTTGTCATCAGATTAAATTTCTCGAAAAACTTGGGAGAGCTGGATTGTCGATATGACAAGTATAATATATAAAGAAGCCAAAGGAAATTTCAGGAGAAAATTTCTTCTTGCTCTTGTCTTTTCAACTAAGCAAACATATTTGCGTAACTATCTAGTAAACGTGTAACTATTTCAATGTTAAGATAATCCCGGCACGAATAAAAACGAACAACTTTCACAAAAGTTTTCGGCTTCGGGGCTTCCTCCTGTCGGCACCTCGGCCCGCGCGTGCAAGAGAATGGTAATTCAAAGAGGAAACGAGACGTAGAACGCGTGCACGCCCAACACGCGTACATATATATATATATAACGTTAAACTCCCGTAGACTACCGAACGGTTATAATATATTAGTTGGATCGATGCTTCGCATTACCATACGTTTCACGGTGGATTCGCGTGATGGAAGTCTTCGCGTCAATTGCCAGGCCCTATTGAGAGAAATACTCCGTGGTGCATTGATGGTAGGGAGCCGCTATTAAGTCAGACAACTGGGAAGCGTGTTAAATTTCAAGGGAATGGTTCCCCAATAGTAATAGCCGAGTAGTGTCAGACGAGCAGAAACATTATCGTAAGTGGCGAGAGAGGGAGAGAGAGAGAGAGAGAGAGAGAGAGAGACTTATGGTCGGACAGCCCAGCTTTAAGATTCGCCGGAGTAGAAATTGGAGTAGAGTTCTCTCTCTGGCTCATCGACACGTACACCTATCTCGCAGATCTCCGCTCCATTGATCTCCGGCTTTGATCAACCCCGTAAACGGTCCGCCTACCGCTGGAGATAGGCTTTTTAAATATTTAAGGACCTATCCAGATTAAACGGACGCCTCGTGTCCGTCACGCTCCAATTAATTCCCCGCTGCGACGGTTTTTCTTCTTTTTTTTTTTTTTTTTTTTTTAAATTCTTCCGCGCCAATCTGTCGAAATCCAGCCGACTCCTCGCTTCGAAAAATAATCGAACGTGGAGGCTTTCGTTCGACGGTTCGGCTAAAGCTGCGTGCACATTTGCACCTTGCTCGCGTTCGTGCGATCTGGAGCGATTCACGTGCGCAGCAAGCGAACACGATGACCCGTTTCGTGAACGAACAACAATTGTTTATTTATTATTACGTTCGTTTCTCTTTTCTGTGACTGTTCTTTGAAATATGTAGAGTTATCAATAATTATGTAGTTATCAGCCAAAGTCACAATTGGCCAATTTTGTGCCATTGTTCTTTGAGTGTTGAAAATTCGTAGATCTCGAATAATTATTAATTCCGTAATCGCTTTATTTTTCGGTGCGTGATGTTAAAACGGCTATACTCTCGTGCGTATGTTGTTACACCTACGTCGACGATGTGACGATAATATATGAAAGTAATAAGATCTTCTTGATACGACGAAATGTTTCATCATCTCTTTAAATACAAGGATAAATTGTTTCACAATCCAGAGAATGCTCCGAAAAGGTTTCTCGTCTCGAAACAAACCCAAGCCACGATCAATAAACAAGTAGCGAGTAGTTTATCGAAAAAAAAAAAAAAACTCCTACAGCTAGTGGAAACGGATCTTGTATCGTTTGATACGATATCTGAATAGAGTAATAAATATGTACACATTCTATAATAAAGAGGTCCCTATATCGAACCTCGTTATTCTCTTTCGAACAAAAAAAAAAAAAACGCAAAAAAAAGGCACCGAGCAAATGTGCACGTAGCCTAAGAGATTAAAGAAAATCGTCGGCGGGATGTGAACGACCCACTGACCTGACCAAGAATGGAGCGGATTGCTCGCAGTTATCGAGATGCCGAGTCGCTTGCCGGAGGCCAGATCGCACCTTCAGATGGCATTCGCGAAACGAAATTACATGTCACGAAAAAATTCGCTTATTATTCCGCTCTCGGATCCTGCCCGACAACGATATCGCCACATTTCTTCCCGAGATTATTTATCCCGCTGCCTTCCGGCTTCGAAAGTTTTCGTTCGAAAGTTTCGGGAAAGATCGATCCTCGTGATCGATACCACCACCCGGCCACCAAGTACGTATTGTCGTTCACGTATCAATTAAAATGTTTTCTTGTTCATTATTCATCGTACCAGCGCGCGGCGAGAACAGTTTACGATTTATGAAATACACTTCCGCGCATAATAATTACCATTGGCCGCTCGCCGCGAACAATTCTTTATTTGCATTTTTATTGTCCGAGCGTGTCTGAAAGCTCGGTCGGCCGGCAAACAAACGCGCGGTTAAATAAACGCTTTAATAAATTTCTCGCGAAATATTTTTCTACCAGAGAAAGAGAGAGAGAGAGAGAGACCGCTTAAGAGCGAAGTTGCTCGATACGAGAGAGTATTTCTTAATGCGAGATCTCACAATCAATTTCTGTTGTTGAACTCTTTGAATATGCTTCTCGTAACAATATTTCATTTCGCAACTAATCGTTCGTTGTTATAATTATTTCGTCAATTCGTTGAAATCGATTGAATACCTTGGTCGAGAACAGTCGTTTGAACAATTAAACGCTCGTGTTTGGATTGTAAACAAAATTATCTATAAAGAGAGGATTAAATCATATTTTACTGTATATCATAGAACGTTTTTAAGAATGAAGAACTGAATAAAGCTGACTTTGTCCGGTTTGTTTGATGAAAGTTTGAAATAAGTTGAGTCGATTAGATTAGTGTCTTGTCACCACGGTGGTTCGATTAAATTACAAATATTTCCAAAATGAAAAGTGTAAAACACTACAAGTTAATTAATACAGATTTAATCTCGGAGCTAGTTGATAATTCTCATGTACTATTTTCGAATGTGTGAGAGCTTCGGAAATTCTTATTATATTTCATACTAGAAAGTCATTTCTCTCATCGACGCGTGTAATTTATTTCATTACGAATGAGCCAAATCTTTCTTACTGCACTTTTCAATAGGCAAATTGTAATTTCAATAGATCACCGTCTCTTTAGAATTTTAAATTTAAATTCGTTAAATTTAACAAGTCCAAATCTCCAGGACGCGAAATAACAAACGAATGCTGATCTAAGACAAGGGATATTAGACTCTTGGGGTATTAAGTTTTAATACTTTCGACATGTACAAGATAGATATCGTTGGAAAAACTATTTTTATTTAACAGTTATAAATACAACTCTCGTGTTAAGCCAATACATCTGTTAGATCCGTTCCGATCGACGTCGTCCTTTTTTTTAAACCCTTTCTTCCCCGTATTGTCATAACAGCCAAGTTGGTCGTATCCGGTTAAAAAGAAAAAAAAGAAAGAAAGAATATCCCTCAGATTCAATCGTGCGTACAAAAGGTAAATTGTTATCGACAAGAATATCATTGTTGACGACGTTCCGTGTTGGTTAAGGCGACGTTCTCCCCCTTCGGCAGCGACGAGATAAATCGATTCTCCGACAATTACCACCGTCGTAATACAGATCGTCCAACCGGTTAAGGGATGGGGTACGTCGACGGAAGCCACGACTTCTACGCTCGGGCCTTTTCTCTTCCTTCTTCATTCGGCAACTTCTCTCTCTCTCTCTCTCTCTCTCTCTCCCTTGCTTCCCATTTTTTTTCTTCTCTCTTTTCTCCCCGCCTCGAGTCGAGTATCTCCTCCGCCGTTCGTCGTCTTTCTTCGCGGCTTTTCATCCTTTTTCTCCTTTCCTTCGTTTTTTTTTTTTCTCTTCTCTGTCTGCGGCAATCTTGGATTATCCTCTCGCGCGACGCTCTCCAAAGGAACGAGCACGAACCGACCGACGGTGGGGGTGGAAAGGGAGAGTCCCGGAGACGACGCGCGGAAATTCCGCTTCGAACCACGGCGGCGGGGAAAATCATTCGCTTCGCCGGTACACGTACTTCCCGCGAACGGATAGATGGAAATACGCGGATATATCCGCTCTGGTCTGGCCCTACGATTAACGCGTGTTCTTTTTTCTACCGTTGGAAAATCCGTTGTGGCGTTATCGAGGCGCGATGGTGGTTGCGGCGCAAACCGGAACAATTAAATTGTAAAACCGCGCGAGAAACTGTTTCGAGCCGAGTGTGTTTCACGTCGTGCGCGAGCGTGTCTCCAAGGTAACATCGTATTACCCGGGAAAATATGCGCGATCAAAGCTGCGAGGGGAGGGAAACTGTAAAATTGTAATACGAAGCACGCCGTTGCTCGAAAGTATGTGGACGCTTGCCGTTTTTATGGAGTATATGATGCGCGTGCTGCGTATATTATATCGTGCTGTATGCTGTGTATTATATATATATATTTTATATTGCATAATATATACAGTATATTACTTATTAATTATATTATTATTGTATATTATTATTAATATAAATATTATTATATTTAAAACCATGAGCACGTTCCCGATTCAGAGGTATTAGGTATTGTGAAAATATTTACAAATATTTCATTTCACAGATATTTCATTATTACTGACGAGATGTAATGGATAATTGGCAAAATGCGTGAAAGATTTCATACCTTTCGAAGGAAAAAAAAAAAAAAAAAAAAAAAAAAAAACGTCCACGTACTTTCGAGCGGCGGATGGTTTCGCGTCGATAAAAATTTTTGCGTTTCGCCGCATGACGACGTCGCGGCGGAAAACTTCGTCGTGCGTCACGTCAGACTTTCGCTATGGGATCGCGTAGATTCGCAGCACGTTGGCGAAAAGTTGCGAGTGAGAGAAACTTTCGCGCAGCGAGCCGAGCGGTCAACTTGCGAGCACCTTCGTTAACGACATTTTTTTCCCCACCGCCTCGATTAATAATTACCTTCACGTGGATGTTTCCAGCAACGACAGTGCTGAAATTTCAGTCCGGCTCGGCGAGCGTGCCGTGCTGAAACTTCTCGGTTTAACGTTGAAAATTTTCGAAAAATTCGCTCGACCGACAGGAACTGCGGGATTTTCGGGATTTTTACCGGATTTTTTCACGGTTTTTTAACCCGTGGTCAAACGAGCCAAACGGGCGAGTATGTGAAAAAAAGAAAGAAAGAAAAGAAAAGGAGAGAAAGAAATTAGCTTCTAATGGATTACATCCTTTGGGAGTTAAAATCCATCATTCGCGGGTTACTGTTGAACCGTCTGAAGATTTCCTCCTTTGAAGTATGTGGGGTACATACCGGGTGAATCATCCGAGACTGGAAGCTGAAATATTCGGTTCTGTCGTTTCTTTTGCGCAGAAATTAAAGGGAGAACATCTCTCTGGCTATATTTTTCTTTCGTGACGAATGTCTTTTTTTTTTCTATACGTTTCTTTTCTTTCTTGTAGAAATTATAAAATTTTTTGGATCGTTTTACAGAATAATATCCATCAAACTATTGATATTTATAGTGTTAAAATTATTGATCAAACTAGAAATCGTTATATTTCTTGTCTGTCATAAACGAGAAACGACAAAACTTTCTTGATTGCCTAGTACTATAGGTAAATGTTTGAGGCAGAATATTGTTTAATGTAATTAGTATTTTTTGTCATATAGAAGCAGAATTAAAATTAAGAATGCTATGGTGGATGAAAAGATGTTTGTGGTTCTGTTGAAAAAAAAAAAAAATAAAATTGTTCCTTCGCAAAATGAAACGGGTCTTCTTTTAAAATATTTTTTTGTATAATTGATAATTTTGAAAATACTTTAACTTCCAGTTTTACAATTACTTTAGGTAATTAATTATTATAGGTGAATATTACCTTTAGGTAATTAATTATTTTAGGTAAATATTGCCTAAATTAAATATTAAATATGTAGGAAAATATTAATTTTATAATTAGGTAATATAAATAGGTTATTTGATATATAAACTATATATATATATATATATATATTTATATTTATATTTATACATTTATGTATATATATATATACATATTTATGTATAAACTGTTAAGAAGTTCGATTACAAAATAACCGTAATAAATTTCAGAAAACAGAAAACGAAAACCGTACGTCGCCATATTGCCCACGAAAATGAAAGCTATTGCCTAAAGTTTCCCTAAAAAAATATATCTCAATGTACAACTAACAAAAATATTTCGCACAGTCTTCAACAGTGATTGAATTTCGCATAAATTACAGAAAAAATATTTGACCTTTCAGTGTTAAGTGGCACACCCGGTGCATGCGTACGCTGGTACGTGTGTATGTGTGTGTGTGTGTGTGTGTGTACACGCCTACGTACTCTGTCACGGGGCGACAAGACGGTAGTACGATACCTCGTTCCTGGATTTCAATAAAAATGTCAAATTTTATTTTCAAATTCGTCGACGGGTACGTCGCCCCATCGTTCATGTTCCCTGTCAGCATCGAGCTCGTCGTTCTCCGCGAACTAGATTCTCTTTCGTCCTTCGCCTCTCGTCGCGCCTCCCGTTCTTTCTTACCCGTTAACAGCTCGCAGCCAGTGTCGTTCCAAGTCGATAACTCGGAACGCAGTTCTCCATGAAAATTCGAGGATGAATCCGCTCTCTCTCTCTCTCTCTCTCCGCCGATCGAAACATCGAATCGGTAAGTGTCTGTGCCTCTCTCGTCGCCGGATCGACGAAAATAATAAGAGAGATGGTATCGAGAGAAAGAAATGGACGCCTGTCGCTTTCTTCCCGATCTGTTTTGTCCTCTCGACGTCTCCTTACCCTTCGATCGTTAATCAAACGGAGAGTGGGCCTCGGAGGGGGAGCCAAGACTTATAACGACGTCCGTTCGGAATTCCTCCCGGTGACAAATCGGACGCGAAGCGCCGAAAGAAACGGCGCGCACGTAGCTCTCGGTGACAAGAGGTCGGCAAAGGACTAGACACGAGCGGTTTGTCACCAAGTCGTGAATTAATTCGCACCGGCAGCCGTCTATTTTACTCTCCGTTTTCGCGCCAGCGCCGGTTGGAAAGTTAAATTCGCGGCTACCGCCGAGCTACACGAGTTTCCACTATCGTCGGAAAATTCAAACGAACCCACCACGACCGGTCGTGTGCTCGTTCGCCGAGAGATCACGGGCGCGGTTTTAAAATACCTGAACCGTGCTTGTTGCCCGTGGAATTCGCCCTGGGGGATGATCGATGCGAAGGATGTCGCGTACAAAACGCGGATGGTATTTCAAATGGGGACTCGAGCTTTCGTTTGGCTTTGCATTTTGCGATCGTTGGTAATTTGTATTCAATTGGCATCGCGGCTGCCGGTCTCTAATATTACGGGTACCTGTAAGTAATGTTGTTTTCTTGAAATTTAATAAACATTTCCATCTGGCTACAATAATTTAATTTACCGTAACATGACCTATATTCCTAGTTGAATATATTGGCATTTAGTGTGCTAAATTATGTTATATATATTATATATACATTATAGATTAAAGCTGTATTAATTCTTAAGTAATAAATAAAATTTTGCACAGTATCAAAAAACTTATGGGTACCTTTAATACGTGCCGTAATATTCCTACTGATCGTTGTTCGATTCAAATGATAATAATGGGAAATAAATAAATCTGTGCACTCGGTCAGTCTCTGATTAAATGGAAATCAATATTAATTTTGACAAGAACATCTGTGTCTTTTTAGATAAGCAATTGTTAGGAAAAAAAAAGTCGTAACGAAGATTCTAGACATACGTATTACAGTTTGAAGAAAAGGAACAGAAATGGGAAATAAAGTCAGAAGTTACGAGGCTAATTAGTTAGAAAGAAAGAAACTGAAAAGAGCTGCTCACAATGGGATGTACATTTAAGTGTTGAAATAAATTTAACTCTTAATTAGTATCATTGGGCCACTGGGAATCAATGCTCAATAATTGCCCTTAATTGGTATTGCTGAACCATTGGGAGCTACAATAGTTTAGAGTTAAATTACTAAGTTTTAGAATTGTTTAATTTACTTGTAAATTAAAATCAAGCACCTCAGATTCCAACCATCTAATACAAATTATTGCAATCATCCGTCACTCAACGATGCTATTTCAAGATTGAAATCAAACGTCTGCATTTACGGATAAACTCCAAAGAAAAATTAATTCGTTCGTACATATTACATTAACAGTTGGAAACACTTTGGTAGCCAGGTCGCTGAATCTAAATCTAGAAAGATCTAGAATCTAGAATATTAAACAAGGTACACGCGAACGCGGAATTTATTAGCTGAGAAAGAGGAGAACTTAAAAATTGTCAGTGGCTTTAAATTAGAAAAGAATATCACTTTTTCGATTCTCTAGCGAGAAAACCATTCAATCGGTAGATATTTTTGTTCACATTCTCGTAAAATCTGTCTAGCTATCTCAACCTATATAGTGTCTCGTATATAGTATAGATACCTATATAGTATCTAGTATAGTTTCGTTTCAATTTTACTCAACGATTCATTAAGCAAATATTACATCACGTACAGGGTGTCCCAGGATTTTGTCGCTAAACTGCGAGAACTTGTTCTAGGGGCCAAAAGAAGAAAAAAAATGTTACATGAAGTTTGCGAATTAACGCTTTGTTACAGATATGTAATCAAAAATAGATACTCAGTATTTTACTGAGTTTCAGTCATTCCTTTTCTTTGCACGAGCCCGTGTCATAATTTTGGAAATTTAAAACGGGGATTTAAGGTTAAATTTAAAATTAAACAGGACATCATTTTGAAATGAGACTTCAAAAAAATAGTGAGCAACTATTTGTCATTATTTGTTCATATCTCCTTAGCAAAGAGTTAATTTGACTTCTAGATTAAGCTCTCGCAAGTTTGGCGGGAAAATCCCGGGGCACCCTGTATAATTAATGTATATAATTAATATTTATTTGAATTTTACTCGGCGATTCATCAAGCAAATATCATATCGAACAAATGTAATATTTACAAATTGCAAATTATGATATTTACACGACGAGGTAGCATTGTTACTTTTCCATCGCGAAACTATATCGCCGGTCTTTAACAAATAATTCGCATATCATCGATTCGTACGTGTAATCGGAACGGCGATCGCGATGCAAGACATTCATCAACGTTATTGCCCCGTCTCGAAAGCTTCTAGCCTCAGCCGGAGGAAAGAACACGGCGGTGGTTTTCTTTGAAAGGAGCAAGAAGAGACGAGGGGATACTGGGAGCAAACCGGTGAAAAAGAAATAAAAAAAAAAGAAGGAAGAAAAAGAAGAAGAAGAAGAAGAAGAAGGAAGGAAGGAAGGAAGGAAGGAAGGAAGGAAGGAAGGAAGGAAAGAAGGAAAGAAAGGCTGACTAGCGAGTTGCTGCAGCTCCTAGCTGCCCCGTTCTCATCTTCTCCGCTGTTCCAGACGATTTGAATAAGCCTCGTAAGCCTGAAGCTCCGGCGAGTTGAAAAGCCGCGCGATGTTTGCCGAATGCCACTTCGTATGCCGGCAACGCGGAGCCGACCGACGTTTTTAAGCGCGTGAGCATTTTCCATACGTGCTCACCCCGACCAACGCGTCACACCACACAGTGTTCTGGTCCCACGTATCTACAAGGGGAGTGGTGAGGGGGTTGGAGAGGGATCGGAAGAAGGAGGTGCCTTGCTTGACCGAACACAGGTCGGTACACAGCCCGGCGTCGCTTTTTTTTTTGGCGAGATGTCAAAACCGACCGACTACCGAGATTAATTTCTCCGGGCGCGTTTCTTCCCGGGGCTTGCGAGAATTTCCCTGTTCTGCGCGCCGTCGGCCGGGTGCAACGAACTCGCGCGCCAACGCTCCCCACGAGCAATTTTAATCTAATCCGAGCGTTCCGCGCGGCGTAATTTCGTAACACACTCGAGATCGACGACTTGCAGTAATCAGACCGGGTGTTGGGTCGATACGTGGACATCGATACGCATTTAGTTTCAATACAATCGTAATAATCATTGCACTGTGGATTCTTTTTTTTTTTTTTTTCAAATGTATTATTCTATTATTGTAAACATGGTTGGGGGACTGAGGTCCAAGCGGAACTTCGTTTCATCCGTAATACGTATGATAAAATGTTTAAATTTCCCAAATATGCGCAAATATCATAGTTAAGGAAACGGTTTCGTAACAACGACAAGGATAATGTGTGCAATATTGTGTACCTATTGAAATTGGGATTGAAACGAGCAAAGATTTTTTTTTTTTTTAAATTCAAACCAGAAAGGAAGGCCAGATGATCACAGCTCAATTTAAGGACGGCTTGTGACGGGATTAAAATTTAATTTTATCAAAATATCAAAGCCCGTTTACGTTTCACTCCTTTTCAAAATACGTATATAACAACACGTATTATAAAATATGTAGTATGATAAATTATTGCGCCGTTAAATGTCCGAGAAATGCGCACAAACATGACAGTTACGCAGTTGAGAAAACAAGAATAATGTATGCAAGATTAGATATTGAAATTGAGATTTAAACGAGCGAAGATTATTTTTCTTTCTTTTAATTAACAGTCGAACCAGAAGACCACATAATCATAGCTGAATTTGAGAACGCTTGTAAATTTAATTTCATCAAAGCCCTTTGCATCACTCCAGTCTCTAATAAGTTAATGCATCCGGCTTTATTTAGCGAAAATGCGATTCGATCGGGATTCTTGGATGCCAATTACGTTTCGAGACGTACGTCACCAGTATCTTGACTATGACACAGGCAACGAATAAACACGGCAGCCATCGTCTCCGCGTCATCGGCGATGGTCTTTCATCTCTTTCGGTAGCACTCTTTCCGCTCGATCGTCTCCATTTTTGCCCCGACGGCGTCGATCCGCTTTCTCCTCGCGATTACTATGTTCTATTACCCGCCAGCACAGTCAAGAGCTGCTTGTTAAATTTTTACGGCCAGCAGTTTCCCCTTCCATCAGAGGACGAACTCGCGAACATCAGCCGCGTTATCCTTTTACATCGGTATCCCGAGGGCGACGCCACGTCGTGCGTTCGTCGTTCATCGGCTGGTTAATTAACTGCTAGTTTAACCAACGGTTGTTACAAAAAAAAAAAAAAGGAAAAGAAAAAACGAAAAAAAAAAAGAAATCGCAAAAGTTGTTCGACGCGACGACGCGCGAGAGGCAACAAAAAGGTCGTACGAAGAGCGGAGGGACAAGAAGAGCGAGGAGACCTCGGGCGGGAGGGGGCGGTGGTTGGTTGTAAGACGAGAAAGAGGAGGTCAACGAACAAAAGGGCTTTCTTGTTTGACAGGGTATAAAAGGCAAGATGGCTAGGAATTCTCGATGACTGGGAAGAAGAGTCGCGTTGCCTTTCATCTTTCCGCGGCTGCAGCTTACGGATCTTTTGGATGCGGACGCGGTCTTGCCGGTGCGCTTGGAACAACGTTGATTAGCCGGAATTCTGTGAAAGGGAAGACAACGTCGTCGACGACGACGACGACGTTGGAGGTTTTGTCGACTATTCTGTCGCATCTGGCGCACGCTTTTCGCCGATTCGTATATTCTTTCACGATCGAGCCCCTCCCTTCCCCCCGCGCGCCAAAGCAGCCGATAAGTCAAAGCGGCGGACATTTTAATTATAGAAGAGGCCTGGATATTGCAAGGCACACGGAAACGAAGTTAACGCTACGGATCCTCGTTAATTTCGACTTCTTCCTTTCCCTCGTCTTCGAGGCCGTTTTCTTCTTCTACTTTCTCCATCCTGGCCGAACGAAATGAGATCCGGCAACGTTTTTATCAAGGGTGAAGGAGGAGGAGGAGGGGGGGGGGTGCGGGGGTCGAAGAGATTGAATTATGATGGCCGGCCCGCGGTATCGCCGGCCGATTAATCTTCGATTATCGCGCCAGGGTTCGGTCATTAAGGGACTACGCGCGAGGCAGCGAGCGAAAGAATCGTAAAATACGATCGGTCTTTTTTACCACCCATCCACGAGGAGCGTTTTTGACACGGTGTGAACGCGCGAGCGCTCGAAAAAAAAAAGAGGCAACGCCGACATCGGAAATAATTAATGCGCCGAAGATGGCGGGGCCCTGAAAATTTGATGTCTCGCGCCGAAGATCCCAGGCCGAAATAGTTTCCCGTTTCTCTGACACCTTCGGCGGAGTTATTTTTCGCCGTGCTGGCATGAGGTCGCGCGCCAACCACCTCGATCGATCGATCTCCGTGGCTCTTTAATTACGGTAGCGTGCGTTCGGGTTGAAAAAGTTCCTCACCAGGTTGGCAAGTGGCGGGCCCGGCTCACCGGCAGATTCGAGTTGTAAGTGGTCTAATTCTTGGCCGGTGAAATGGCTGTCCTCGGATTCCTCGTTAATCGAGTCGGTGCAGGGAAGCTCGACTCGTTCCGCGCGAGCATTTATCGGCTCGAGATATCCCGGATTGAGCGAAAGAGAGAGAGAGAGAGAGAGAGTCGCGTTACCACCGGAGAGTCGACGCGCGCCTCTCATAAATCACCGCGAATCGCTTAACACGCCATCTTTTCCCCGAGCCACCGTTTGACCTCTTCTCTCTCTCTCTTTCTCTCTCTCTTTCTTGGCAACGTAGACACAGGGACGAAAGAGCGAGCGTGAGAAATAGACGGGAGAGTCGCCGGAGTTGAAAAACAAGGTGGAATTTTCGCTGACAGGACGATGGCCGCGATATCCACGGGACCCACGGAGGTTTTTCAATTTCGAAAGAGTCCCATGTTACCACGGTTTCGCCCCTCCGATCCTGGATGCCGTGTGGATGGCCGATGCAACGAGACGGTTCCACGAGGGTGGGGGGAGGAACGTTATCCGACGCCATACGTCGTCCGGATAATGCAAAGGGAAGCAAAGGGTCGGTAAGAATAATGCCGGTGTTTCCAGAAGTCGTCGAGGGCGAAATGGATTTCTCGCGAGTTTCCATGGGATATGGGTTATGGGCCGGTGGGAAGGAACGAGCGAGGCCGAGAGGGGTGAATGGGTGGATACGGCTTTTGGGGAACGATTCGGGGGGATAGACGAGACGACGGGCGAAAAAGTGGCCGCGATTCGTATAAAGTGATTTTAAGTGAGAGCCAGCTCGCCGTTTCTGCCTGCGGAAAGTTCGCCCCGTTGAGATATGGCTGCAAATATTAAAATCTGCTGGCCGGTCGTCAGGCTTCTCCAGCCTCGCCTCCACTCCTCCCTCTACCAACCCCCCGCGAATCAGTGGTTGCCATTCCTCTTCCGGCCAGACTACCTTAACGATTTCTAACCTCGTTTCCGTTTCCATTCCTATCGATTCACTCCGTCGAAGTTCCCCCCCCTTTCCAGCACACGCTTTATTTCGACGAGCTGCATCTCGACGACCCACGGAAGTCGAAGATTACGTCTTTCTCCCTCTCTCTCTCTCTCTCTCTCTCTCTCTGAGAAAAATAATAATTCATCGGTTCGTCGATCGATCGATCGTCATACAGTACGGGGCAAAAGTTTGGCTGCACGTTTAGCGTATTTGTATTTTACGTGATTTAATTTTTTCATATAGAATAGTATATTTTTTGATATATTGTCTTGTATGTGGGTGAGATTACAATACACATTTTTTTTTTTTTAATGGCAGTCGTCTATTTATTGTGCTTGTCAAACATAGCTTGCATATTTTTAGTTGTCTTCTGCATAACGAAATCTGTTTTCAACGACTTGCGTTAATTAGATTCCAAAGTGCTCCACCTAGTATCATAATTTCGTATTCTCTCGTACATCAAATTAAATATAAAACTGAGAAAATTTCAATGATGAAGAACACGCATGCACGGACATTTGAAATATGTCATACTTAAAATTTTCGTGTAGACGCCTTTCGCGCACATACCGGGTGGGCCTAAAGTTTCTTCCCACCTATTTTTTTAAAATAAAGAATACAAGGAAAATACAAAAAGAAACTAATTTAATTTTAAATTAAATTCAATATTACCGATTTATTTCAGTAGAGAGTGACTTTTGGCCCACCCTATATTTCTCACGCGTGCAATTTCAAACGCGCGTGCAAACTCTCGACTGGTAGTGTACCACCACGGTGAATTACGCGCTGTCACCGCGACGATAAACGTTTCCACCCCCTCTCCAGTCTTATTTCTTATTTCTCCGCGATTCATAGAGACACGGTCGCGGACGGTTCTCGCGGTTTTCCATCGGGGCCAGAAACGCGCGTTGAAAGTCGTTACGAAGCGAGCACGCGCGACGATGTCGATAGTGGACGAGAGATATGGATGTGGCAAAGAATGGCCAAGCAGTTTTCACGGTAAAGAAACTAGTTAGGTCGGACGTATTAGCGAAATCGGTCTGCAATCGCCAACTTTTCGTCAGCGTAATATTCGCAGTCGCGAGCACTCAAACTTGAATATACAGTGCGTCCATAAAGTCCCTTTACAATTTCAAAAATTTATTACAAAGGCAATTGACGAGATATCTTCATCAGATTTGTTCTATGTACTCGGTGGTTATCAGGGTTTTTATCACATTGCTGTTGATGAATAAGATACTGTTAAATGAACCCCTTACAAAATGGCTACTCCTCAAGAGACGGTACAGTGTGTATCACGGTTTATTGAAACCAAATCGGATCTGCAGACTCAGCGAAACTTCAGAACTAAGTATGGAAGAGATCCACCGTCACGTCCATCAATTCGTGCATGGCACAAGAAATTTATGGACAGTGTACGATAAAGGGAGGAGTGGACGACCAAGAACATCCGAGGGAAACATCGATCGTGTAAGAAATCAAGTACCATCTTGATGTGCTTCGTGCAACTAATGATGCCCATACAGAAGTGTATCAAACGAGGCAGAAAAGACTTAAATACATATACGTTTCATTTTGTAATAATTTCCACTCGTCTGTCTTTTCATTCACCTTTGTAATAAATTTTTGAAATTGTAAAGAGACTTTATGGACACCCTGTATGTATATTTCGGCAAAATAGCGGATTTATCACAGGGTGGATCGAGATTTACTGCGCGAGCGTTGTCGTCGAGCGTCCGTCCTTTTGCCAACTTCCCTCCGTAATTAACGAGTACCTTGGATCGCAAAATTGCGATTTCAGCCGGGTACCGGTTGTAAAATATTTGCGCAGCGTTGTTAAACTCGCGACTGAAAAGTTACAATGCCTTTGGAATTCCCGCGGAGCTGCAGGAACGACGAGTTTCCCTCGTTTTCCCTTTTTTCTTTTTCTATTTTTTTTTTTTTTTCTTTTCGAGGGGGGGCCGGGGAGGCGGGCCAACACTCTTGAAACGCGCCGACGAGATTGAATCGGAACGTATTTGGTCTCGGATAAGGACGCATTCGAAGTTTGTTGAAAGCACACTTTGAACTTTATATCCGAAGGATCCCGCGCTCGGAGACATTTACGGGGCCAGGCTGTAGACTCCGGCGCTAAGAATCTTGTTAGATCTCGGAACTTTCGTAAACGCTCGGCATCTGCGCGGATTGTGCACGGCCTGTTGAGGTTCGTCGAAACGAGCCGGGACTCCGATCGTTATCGTCGTACGACGTATGTACGTGCATACATACATACGTACGGTGCAATCCCACCACTCGAACGAAGAGGTACGATCGTCATTCCGCTGGATCATTTCACCGATTTCGCTGGGAGAGAAGAAAGAAAAAAAAAAAAAAAAAAAGAGAAACAAGAAGAGTGATCTAGCCGATTATAATCGAGCGTGAAAGGAATTCGGATAGAGGGCAGGGCCAGATGTCTCGCAGAAACGGTGCACCACGGCGAAATATATATTCGTCGGTGGCGGTATACGGCGAGGGAAATTTTGTGTACTTATTGAGTTATGTACTCGCTCCACGTTCGTCGGATGTATCGAGCCAATTTAGGCGTCTGCAGTCAGATCGCCGCGGCGGGAGGGGTTGAAACGAGGCCAGAACGCGGCGGGGAGGAGGGAGTGGGTGGGTGGATACGCGGAAGAGCCGATTTCTACGTCAATATTTGCGAAACATTACCGCTACGACGACGCGGCACGTGTTCAACAACCGGCACACGTACGAGCTCCTGGTGTGCCGCGGCGCGTCCGCGAGCCTCCGCCCGCCTTCCGGAACACCTTTCTCTTGCCGCTAGCTCGGGACGCAACAACGAGAATCGCGAATTCCCGCATTATCGAATCATGAGCTGCGGCTGGGAATCCGTTCGATAAAATCTGCATTCCGGTCGGTACGCGTTGCGTTTCCACGTATGTACGTACTACCTATCGTGGCGTTGCTCTGGTAATCCTGGATGGACGCGGTGTCCATCCAGCCTGTCGTTCACGAGGACCTTTCAGATCGATGTTCGACGCTGTTCAATGATGGTCTCGATCTAATCGGTAGAAAATACGAGAAGACTTACATCCTTCTATTTGTATTAAACAAATATGGAAAATAAATTACGATCGTCTCGAGACTAGTTTTTTTTTAGTAAAATCTCATAATAATTTCACCCTAAAGATTCCCCCGTTATAGAACTTTTACCTAGACTGAATGAAGCAATTAAGATTCATTCACTCTCAGAAGAAAATCTTTATAATATAATAGGGTACACGAGCTTTCCTTTATGTATAATATTTTACGAGGAATCATTAAAGTTTCTGTAAATAAACTGTTTTATATCTATAAAATATCTAACAAAAATTGTCAATTACCTTTGTCTACGTCATACTGATATTTTTTTCTTCCAACGGGTATCATTATCGTCTCCATAAAATGGAATGAATATCACCGATAGAACAGAAAAAAACCAGATGATCCGTTTCGCAAAAGATTAAACATTCCACTAGAGCCGCGGGCAAACAGATTTAGATTCGCGGGGAACAAACTTCGCTGCGTGTTAATTCCCCCCTCCCGATCGATCCGAAACGCGAGAAAAAATCTGCACGATCGGTTCTCGGAACGATCAATGATCCGGCCATTAATCTTCGAGGCATTCATTTAATCGTGGAGAGGCTCCTTCCCCCCGTCGTTCAATTTCCCACTAATTACATTCGTATTCGAGAGCGGAACTGGCTGGCGGCACCGATGGTTACGAGTCGGTCGCAAGCACGGCCAAACAGGTGGCAATACTCGTTGGGAGTCTCACGGATCCTCTCGCGGGAAACTAACGTGATTACCGGTCGTTTTTGGCTACCCACGTGTGCTTGAAGTAACCGATGCGCCGAATGTCGATTCCATTTAGTTCCCGCCCGCTTCCTTCTTTCGACTGCGCGATGCGGCTTTATCCTCTCTCCTCTCGCAAACACGCCTCTTCGAATCCTTTTTCTTCCAGCCGCTTTCTATTTGCAATTATCCGTTACCGTGAGATCGTGGCGCGGCTTAACGGACGCTTTAAGGAAACGAAAGGCTCATCATCGAGATACAAATTGGTATCAAGATGCGATTAGTCGCGATCTCGCCTGTTCAATTTGCCGCGCTTTCAGTTGGAACTGTTTTTTAACTCCTCTAATGCTCGCCCCTGGCATCGAGATATAACACGATCGAAAAGAAAATAATTTTCCTCTCGACGAACGTTCTGCCATCGAGGAATGGTTATTTATACGAGATGTTTTTTTTTTTTTTTGGATTATTTATATGGATTATGGGCTTTGCCCAGTGTGTTCCACTGGTAAAGTTTCGCGTAGCTAAAAATTGTAAGCGAGAAATATGAAACTTAAAACTGTACATACATTTGTACGTGTGCATTCTGAATTCTGTCTTTGCCAGTACAGAATTGATGCTATCGAATTTATTCGACGTGATTAATTCATCGCGTGGGTATTTCTGTGTTGTACATGTTTTACTTTTGTGAGCAGATGCCAATCAGAGTGGAATCACGTACTGTAGTAAGATAGTGAGAACATGTATCATGGGTATTCTGCATTCTGTCTTATCCAATTTTACCTTAATAATTTTTATCAATGTTTCACTATACAGTAATAATAATTTTTATCAGTATTTCACTGTATAAGTTTCGAAAGAGTATACTATATTTTGAATTAATTGCCATCGAACAAGCTTACAAACAAGTGAGAAAATTAATGTCTTTTTCGTCTCTTTTCTTGTTCCAAATTTCTTTTTTTACTGTTAGTTTATCCCTTTCAACGTTTCCAGAAGATCCTGTACAGCTTGCTTAATTTTGAAACACATTCTCGTACAGCGTCTCTTCATTTTCGAACAATATACTTCTCGTTCGGTCAGTCAATTGCCAGTAAAAATTAACTAATTTCTCGCTTCGACACTTTAACTCCCGGCCCGAGGATTATTTTTCTCGTCGTAATAAAAGGATCGACAACGACGGGGACAGCAAAAGCTTCTCTTCGGGGAGAGCTCGTGAAGCAGTTATGCGACGGATGTTCGTTTCCTATTCTGCCGTTCGCGTTTACCAGCCGCTGCTCGAAATCTGCGGGTGAAAGTTCTGGAGGAGCCGGTGCTTCCTCGCGTTGGCTGCGGCGTAGTCGCACCTTCCACTTGGAATAATTCGCGTAGTTAGCGGCGGGCAGTTTATCACACCGCGGGCGACAACACTCGCTCGTTCTAACGCTCTGTTAGCCCCTGTTGTCGGCGTGCGCATAGTTCAGCAAGCCGAAACCAAGATCGCGCGAAAAGGGGGAGGGAAGGTGCGAAGTAAGAGCGCGTCGGCACGGAAGTAGTCGGTCCGCGAATGCACCGGAAATCGAGCACGCGCGCCCGCATTCCTGTAAAACTACTTCCACCTAAATATCGGCGCCCCCCCCCCCCCAAACTCTCCCTTCTTTTATCTCCTCTCCATTTAACCAGTCACGATGTAGTTTAAAAGAGTTAGGAGTCGGCCGCCGCGATTCGCCGTTCTTTTTCAGAAAAGCAATTAAGAAACAGCATATATACTTTCCCCGTGGTGGCTGGTTTTTAAGAAGTACTCCGACCGTTGAAGAAATAAATGACATTTTTCTCTTTTTCTTCTTTTTTTTTTTTTTTTGTTGGATTAAAGGCGCGCGCGCACTGTTTCGAATCGCTCGCATAGGAATTGGATAATTACGTGCCACCGCGGACGATCGTATTTTTTTTCCACCCCTCCCCTCGGCGCTTGTTGCCGCTCCTTTTTCAAACCAGGCGGGCGCGATCATAAAAACGGTTTTGTAATCTTTCGCTGGCTTCTGCCGCGCGCGCCACACCCCCGCCTCTCGCGCGCTTTAATCTTTTTTACCGAGGAGATATCAGAGAGTATATTTCCTACGGATTTAAGATGTCTTTTCCTTTATTGCTACGGTTGTAGCTGCAGTTGTTCCCGGGGAACGATCGTCGATCTTCCAGATAGCTCCTCCTCCCTCTACCTCTCTCTCTCTCTCTCTCTCTCTCTCTCTCTGTCTCTCTCGCTCTCTTCTCTGGCCGCGATACGATTCGCCGGTATACGTCCAAAAATTTTAACCGTGTAATTTTCTCCGCGCTGCCTCATGGAAAATTCACCGTGGATAACCTCCGTCCGTGTTTCGCACGACGCGAGTAAGTATCTCCCGTCGTGGAACGGTATTATTCCCTCGTGTATTCGGGGAATCCAAGGTGTTGTCCGGATTTGCTGATAATCTGCTACAACGAAGCGACGGCGAAGCACTTAAACGCCCAACGTAACGTCGGACGTTGAATAAATTTGCCGGGGGATCCTCGTCGCTAGGAGGGGAGGCGGCGGAGAAGCAGCGTCTTTCCAATTTCGTCGTTGAGAGGCGCGAGGTAACAGAGGGTGGCAAAACTCGGTGGCGAACGGCGAGGAGGCCTCGCTGGGAAAATCGTGGTGCGAGGGCGAGGGCGGATTTATGCCGGTCATAAATTCATACGACTTCGCGGACCGTTTTTCCGATCTCGGACCCCCGCGTTTGCCAGCACCTTTTTAACTCAACCCCTTTTCCCAAACCACCCCGCGTGTGTGTCCCTCAGGGCCAGGACTGAACATTCGCACCTTTTACGCCCCATGTCGCATTCCGCGCGAGCTCTCGCCCCATCTTTCGCCCCGTTTTCATTTCGCCGACTATTTTCATTTCACCGGGGTAACGCGCGCGACTCGTATCCGCGGAAAAGGGCCGCCGAGGGATGGAAATTTCGAGGATCGATCGCTCGGCTCTTCGACCAGGGGGGGGGGGAGAGCTTTTATGATCCGTGAAAGGCAAATGCCTGTCTCTTTCTCTCGTTCTGCTGCTTTCTTTTTCAACTTCCCTCCCTTTTTTGATTTTTCTCCCCCATTTTGCAGCCCGGCAGCTTTTCCTTTTGCCCGTCCTCGTGCTCGATGCTCGCTCGCTCGAAGAAAGAACGCGAACGCGCGTATAATCGTCGGTTTAATTCGATTTTGCGAGCGGCCTGGCGAGCGGTGGAGCATTAGCAACGGCCGCGGAGAGAGTCGGATTATCGAAAGCGAAAGAGAAAAGCGAGAGAGAGAGCCGGCCGGAGAGAGGAGAAGTACTCGCGATTCAATTTATACGGTTCGCAAGAGGACAGCGCACGTGCGGGTTAATTATCCTCGCCACAGAGAGGCTCGATTATGTACAGCTATCCGGTGGCCGATAGCGCGCGGCCAACTTTTCTTTTTTTTCCTTCTTTTTTTTTCCCGCAACCCCTCGTTCCTCGTTCTCCACCGCCTTTCTCTACTTCCTTCCTTCTCTCTCTCTCTGTCTCTTTTTTTCTCTTTTCGGCCCGACCGTCTCTTACTATTTTTCTCCATTAGTCGGGGCGCGTAGAACACAACCGTACACCTGCACCGGCTGGGAAAAGGGTTGCCGACCTCGGGACAAACTCTCCCCCGTTCTGGTTACGTGTGTGCAGGGGAGCGTGTGCGCGCGTGTAAAAGCCCGGAAAAAATTGCTGCTCAACGCTTTTCAAGTGAAATTGCTGCTTGTTGGAATAAAGAAGAGTTATTTAACGAGTCGCCGATGCGCGCTTCTTGTCCTCCGGCTTCTTCCTCGTGTCTTTTACAGTCTCGCGCCGGGGGCAAGGGCACCGAGCGTATCGACGCGTGATTTTCGCCGGATCTTTCGAATTACGAAGGTTACGCTCGTTAGGTGATCATTTCGTTACACGTTCGTGTCGTTGGGAGGGGGATTCGAAAGGAAAATAAAGGCTTGCACCTGCGATCAATTTTCTTCCCATCCTCCAGCGATTCGTGTTTTAAATGTCTTGAATAAAATTGGAAGCTTTGGTTAATTATATTTTAGACTGCGAATTTTTATGCAGATTCAGATTTTTGAGAATATAGTTAAAAAAAAAAAAAAAAAAGTAGAACCGTGATCGAGAATTGTTTTATCTGCAAAATATTACAATAGCTACTGTACTTTCGGTATTTTATATTATAATTATCATGTGCAATTTCGCGCTTTAAATTTTGCTATAAATGCATAAAAATCCCGATATAATTATTACGTGACGAATAGTCGAGAACCGAGTATTAGTTGCAAGAGATACTCCGTTTGCTTTACACCATGAAAAGAAAGATCGGAAAGAAAGGGAGGAAAGATAAATTTTACTGCTTCATTTACTCTCGTTTATTCATTATCTTCAGTGTGTACGTGTGCACTTTCATGATTAATAAAATTAATTATTAAACAGCATTTACTACAAACTTTGGAGAAACGTTGAAAGGTGGTGTCGGTTTGATCAACAGAAACTTTGACGAATTGTCGTCACACTCTATTTACTTACTCGGTACATAAAACGGTTCAATCCACCACTTTACGAAATCACTTTCGAGCTAGTTTTTTCTTTCTTCGTTTAACAGGTTACCTCTCGAAGGCGATCTCGTTTCGTTTCCGATATATTTTGTCCCGTCGGCAAGCCGACGTTTTTAACAGGACGAAGCTGAAGCACGAGCGAAAGACTTGGTTCGCGATTTCGTTGGACCGCGACGTTAGATGGTAATCTCGTAGTTATCGACTTCGCCGAAAAAGGGAAAAGGAAAGAGAGAGAGAGAGAGAGAGGGGGAAAAAAGAAAGAAGGGAAAAAGGAACGAAATGCCGGCGACAATTTTCCACGCGGCGAATGCAAACAGAGACGTTTCGCGAGGAAACGTTAACGCAACCGGAAGAAGGTGCGGTGAAATACAGGTCGGAAGGAATAAAACGAGGCGACGCAGGAGCGGCGGAGTAGCGAAACGGTCGAGCAAAGAGAAGGGAAATAAAACGCAGAGAAAGGGCTTGGAGGATGAAAAAGAAGATGGAAGAAAAGGAGAGGCGAGTGCCGCCGCGCAGCGCCGGGAGAGAAAGAGAGGGAGGTTAATTAAGGGAAAACTTAACGACGGGGGAGGTTTGTCCAGCCCAGTCTATTTCTATGCGCAGTTCTTCCACCCATCCACTCCCCCTTCCCTCCCTCGGCCGACTTTGACTCGAGTTAACGTCGAAAGTTCCGCCGTGGATTTTTGAAATTCTAATTCGACCGCCTAATCTGCTCGATCCCTCCTACTCTCTCCCTCGTGTTCCCTCTTTGGTTCCCCGGTTCTCTTCGACGACTATGGCGATGGTGTGTGACACCGAGGACGTGAATACGCGAGGCCGTCGTTCTCGTAGGATTTGCAGCAGCCGGGATGATAACAAAAAGAAAGAGCGCGAAAGCGTTGGCGCGTGTCAGAGAGACGAAGCTGCAAAGGAGGATTTTTTCTCTCTCTTGTATATACAGTGTGTTTGTCTTAACTGAGAGAAATCGTGTCGAATGAAAGTCACAGGACTGGGTGTGTTACGATGCCATTCGTTTGACCGAATTAAAATTTTTAAATGCAGTCCTACTGCATTGCCATTTGTCTACAAGACACTGCAATCTTGCTATTTTTTTTAATAAATCGTCATCGAGGTGTAACTATATTATTGAAATTAATTAATTGTATTAACGGTGACTAATCGTTTCGAAATATTCGCACGGAGGTTTGAAAATTGTCATAATTATTGATTTAGGTTCTCAGTTCTTTCAACGTGGCCTGATTCTTACAACACTGAGGATCTTTCAATATTGTGCGAAATCAAAAAATTGAACAATGCATGTAACGTAGATAATGTATAAAAATATACAGGATGCTAAAGAATTCTAATCTATTTTCGTGTATAAACGTAGGTTCGAAAGTTATTCCTTTGCAACACGTTTGATCAGAATCTATTATTGCTCATAAGCTTTTACACTTAAACTAGAACTATCGGATATCGCTTTTCTTCATATACGCTCGCCGCGAATATTCTATATAAAGGAACTGCGATCTTTTTTTTTTTTTAAATTGTTGCTGTGACCTTCGTTGATATTCCAAACCATTAATGAAACAAATGAAAAATAAAATATAAATTAAACGTATTAAAATTCATATAATCCATTGTATCATATCATAACTTTATTATAGATATTGTATCATATTATATAACTTCATTATACATATTATTTACTCGGTTTTTCGCGCGAACAACATTTTCTTAAAAAGAAAAAGAAGAGTTTCCTCTTGTTTTCCGGTTCTCGAGACTTTCGAAAAATCGGCGAAAGTCATTCTCCTTCTTTCCGCGCTCTCTTTCTTTTTCTCCCTCTCTCTTTCAGAGTAGGAATTCCACGAGAATCGTGGCTCGAGACACCCTATATCTTCGCGAACGTATGCACGCACACAGCCAGCATCCAGCTATGGAAGCAGAACTAATTGCGCTGTATTTAATTAAGCCGCGGATTATTTCCTTAACGAGGGCAGATCTCTATTCTTCCTTCCTACCACTTCAGCGCCAGGCTTCGCTTCCATCTTTTACAATTTTCCATCTCCACCCCTTCTGCACTCGCGACTGGAAGAACAGATCTCGCCAGATCCCCATGGCTTCGCCTCTCGTTCGACAACCTCTCGGGTTTTGTTGCATCTCTCTCCCTCTTTTTCTTACACTCTAACCTTTCGTCTACGCACCATCGTCACCATTGTCACGAGGTGGAATTTTAAAAAATAAATGCTCGACAATTTCGACGAGATTACGTTGCAAATTAAGTTACAAAGTACCCAAGTCTCGACTGGTCGGTAGGAAATGATTAGGAGAATCGCTTGGAGATCTCGCCTCCAATGATCCTTCAACGACCAAAGTCTAAAAAATCAGTTGGGAATTATCGAAATTGTCGAAGTGTTACGATCTGAATGCTGTGACTGCCTTTTTTATTCTTTTTTTTTTTTGGTCACGTTGTTATCCACAAGTCTCTGTCGGGGAATTTTGGGAGGTAGTGGGACTTTATCGCTACCGATCACACGGTGTATGATGCCATCGTCGTCATCTTTACCACCATATAGACACATCCTTTCGCTTCCCAAAAACAGGGATCTTCCGGCGCACGTGACGCGCTCGGTCCCGCATTCTCTGGTTTCTCCGTCGAGGAATTCGTGGCCCATACGCTCGCGATCGATCGTTTTTCCTCGGTTGTTTCGAGGTGGATCGCTCCCACAGATACGGATTTTATGGTCCAATTTGATCAACTGATAGTGTTTACACATCGACGATCCGCGTGTTCTTCGAATGGTTCAGAGAGAGGTATAACGAGGTCATCTACCTTTTCTACGTGGGTTCCATACTAAATGAACGAACTCGCGAGGATAAAGGGGAGTTCAAGCTGGTTGTCAAATTTCTCAACTTGGTAATCATCGGGTTTAATTTCAATCGACGTCTGTTTTTCAATGCACTTGGACGTATATTTTTACCGACTTGATCTTTCTTTTACTAAACTTGTTGATCCAAATAAATATAGTAGAACTTCGTTTAGAAATTTGTCCTTGGATAGGTATAATAAAAGTCCATTGATTCTTCTCTGACTAGTGATTTTTCATTTTCCTGCTGACGGTTCAAATTGGCTTAAGTAGATTCAATTAGCAAGAGTCCATTTAATCCAGCATTGATTGAAACTCGTTTCAAATAAATGGAGTTCTACTGCGATATCCGCATACAAAGGCGCATCTTTATAGAATCATTCATTTTATTGCGTCGTAGGAAAAAGATATAAAAGATAGTTAATTTGGTGATGGGAGTCAATAAGTTATATTCCGTACCAGTTTAATCGTTATCGTCGTTTTTGACATTTTTATATTTTTATGTAAACGTAATCGATCGTAAAGAATGGAAATTTGTTTCACTAAGTATTACAGTCAATATTTTGCACGTTGGATTATGTCACATTCCAAATTTCCCATAAATTTACTAAAATCTACAGTCTGATTATTGTACAAGCTGCATGAAGCTACTATTTCTGGCAAAAAGTTTTTAATGAAGCACATGCACTTGTTCTTGATTTAAAAACATTAAAATCTTTTAGGTATAAATTATCGTTGTGTTTTTTAAATGTTTTCGAATTGTCAAAGATAAAAAAGAACTTTCGTTTTAAACCATTTTGAACAGAATGTTTCAACTTTTCAAATTATTTTAATAATAATAACGTGGCGATATAATGTGGCGAATAAAGTCTAATTATTCCTTACTTATTTAAAGTTTACTTATACAGTAATTGAGTAATTATTCTCTTTGTATGCCGAAATGTTCTCACTGTTCAAAAATTAAGACGCTCTGTTTCTTTTTGATTGTCCGTCAATCTGACGACGAGAATTTTTCGCGATGAAAACGGTCCTCCGCGGAAAAGCTATGTACAACTGTTCCGTGCAGCTTAATAGAAAATTACATTCAACATAACTGCGTTCTTCCTTTTCTTTAATACTTACGACGCCGCGATGCAATTTGCAGACTAAGTTACACCCTGAGTGGCTTTTGTCACGATCTCGACTCTTTTTTTTTTTTTGCCCCGGTCTCCGCAGCATGGTCAAAAGGTGCACGTTGGAAACGTTGCCAGCGAATTATCACACTTCTCGTCTTGTCAGACTGTAAATCGCCACAAACAATTGTCACACGAGCTAACTGAGCGATTTGCAATTTTTTGTTTCTCTAGAATTTTTAACGTTGCATTCCGACTGTTACACTGTTTAAGAATGTTCCTATATATTCGAAACTACTCTTAACACTAGAATTACCATCGACTAGAGTATAATATTTGTAGCGAAGAAATTAAAGTGCAAGGTACAAGAAAAGGTTAACACAAGATTCTATTAAATATGAATTTTATTAATATAATCATTCGAGTATCTAAAAGTGTACTGTTATAAATAAATGAAATTTCCATAGAGAATTATAAATTGGCCATTTTGACCACTTGGTAGTTCAAGCGTTAGAAGCAAACATTTATGAATAGATAAAGTTTTACGCAGAAAGATTTGAGAATAATTTCAGAATTGTAATTGGTATATATAAATGTAATAAAACCAATTGAAGTACTAAATTGACGATTATAAAACATATATTTTAAGAATGGTCCAATTGAGAAAACTGCTTTTTTTTAATTTAGACTATAGGTATTCTAAAGTGGACCATGTTTATTTTTCATTATTTTGGATAAAAACTTTCGCAGAAAATTAAAATTACTATGAAAAATAAAAGATAGTTCTAGGAAGCATTTTACAGCAGGCCAAGAAAATCTAAATATGCATTTGGCAGAATAAATCAGTCGGACTTTAAAAGTTTTGAAGAATTATCATCTTTAGCGATCGTGCTACAAGCTCTTGCTCTTCGATTCAAATTAAAGAAAAAAAAAAAAAAATGCCAAAGTCAGAAATAAAAACTTATCAATTTAATAATTATTAGCTCTCTTGATAAATACTATTAATTAATTCTCGAGTGTTAAGTCAAAACAATAACTTTACAAAAATTTTTCCTAATTTACTCGAAATTTATAACAACGAAGCTTCACCTTTCAATCACATCAGCTGACACTCGATCGAAATAAATTATTATTTATTTATTATCTACAACTCTTCTTTAATAATAAATAATAATTATTTATTTTTTCTACTCTTCTTTCTTCACCCTGTTTACTAAACACGTGGATGATAAGGGTAAAGATTGTGGTCCAGTCCACCCGACAAGCAAGCAATCGGATCGAATTTTAGCGAAATAATTCGCGACTCATCCCCGAAGAGAGATCGACCTCGATCTGCCTCGAACCTTCACGTCGACCGTACGCGAACGCTACACCGATTCCATCGAATCGAATTTCATCGGAGTCGGGCGCGTTTGTCTCCGTGACGTTTACAGCTGGAAATAAAAGGGCGGACAAAACGATACGCGTGGCAACGGCAATCGGGGAAACTAATATTCGCGTGCTGGGAATCTGTTCCCGGAGATTCATTAAACTCTCGCCGTTGCCCGGCTCGTCCCATTCGCGTCCGCTTTTCACCCCCAACCGTTTCCCAAAACGTACGCGAGCCAGAGAAACCGCGTTGCTCGATTTTCACCAAGCAACGAGAGCCTTTTGTGAACGAGCCACCTCGCGAAGACGTTTCCTTGTTGCGCGAGAGAGACGAAAAAAAAAAAGGAGAAAAATAATAGCACTCGGGAAATTCGATCTAGGCCAGCGAACCAACTTTTTCCCCTTTCCTCTGCCGTTTTCTCCTGGAAGGAAGAAGTCGGAGAGATCGGAGTGTACAAGGATACGGCGCGTATCGGCGTCGAGTATCATCGGCGACTGAGAAGGGGAGCCAGGATATGAAAGAAAGGGAAATGACCGATAAAAAGGTGGGTCGAGGGACCAGGGATGGCGGAAGGACGCCCTGTTACGAGGGAAAATCCAGTGGACGGACGCAATCTAGGAACTCTTGGGAACCAATCTCCTCTGATGAAAATACCCTCGCTCAAAGCGAGTACGGTTTTCCAGCCGGGCCAATTTCTTTTCGTGGCTCCTTTCTTCTTTTTCTTTCTTCCTTTTCTTTTTTTTCTTTTTTTTTTTTTGAGAATATCGCGCGTAACCAGCCGAATCGCGAATCGCGCGTACCCTTCACGGTTTTGCCGCATTGTTCGACATCTCGATTCGGTCACCGAAAAAAGCGACATCGTTGATCGAGATCAATGGTGTTACTCGATTCTCGCGTATCAATCGGGAAATATTTATTAATATCTCCAAAATATTACGCGACAATTGATTCTTTGTCACGTAGAAAATGATTATTGCCATAAACAACGTTGCCATTGACGCGTAAAATAGTAATGATAGATTGGATACAGTTTGCATAGAAAGAGGGATAATTCCGTGGAAAGGCACAAGTTACGCTTGTTTTAAATCTCTGTGATTGTGTAAAATGTTGCTTCATCTCACACTGATAATAATGAAAATTTATTCTCACGATTTGTCGTATTTTTTGTGACAATCATCATTATTTTCGTTAATTGTTTTTTATTTCATTACTGTCGAAATACCGACAAAAATTACTATTTCACTTGTATAACGGTCATGTGACGGAGTAGCACACATTCTGCATCATGATTAGACTACGGATTTCTGTGAATTTAGAAAAAAATTCTAAAGAACAGGATCCCTCAGAATGCACGTAGTTCTGCACTCTAAAAACCGGACGTGCCATTTTTCGTTGTCTCGTCTTTCGTTGCTGCATTGCATACTCCACTGTATCGTGCCGTACAAAATTGTTAGTCTCTCAGTCTATTCAAGCAACATATTATAATGATAAATTAGTCTCGTTCGTTCAAACGATATAACTATACGAATCTCTCACCCCAAAAATCCTATTTAAAATTTCTGCAGAAGATTTCAAGTTACAACATCCTAATAGAACTGCTCTGAAGTCGGATTAATTATTTAATTGAAATTCGTCGTCGTTTAATTAATTTCTAGCGCGTGCTGGAGATTTCCCAGAAAGAATTATTCCTGAAAAGATGCGCGCGATTGGATAAGGATCGAGCAATTCCCCGTCGTGCTCGGGAACTCTTGCCGGAATCTGCACTGCGACATTTACGCCATTCTCGCCCATTTCGTGCATTTTTCTACCTCCTTTCCCGGTCGCTTCTTTCTCCTTCTCGATTTCTCCTCCCCCCTCTGTCCTCGTTCCTGCTTTCTAACGTTCGATCGACCGGGTTAGAAACGGAAGAGGGTAGCGGATTGCCGCGAAAGATGGATCCCGGTATCGAAGGATCGGCGCCAGGATTTTGCCAAGTTATATTCCTGGCCGCGAGCTACACCGCTCGGGATATCCCGAGATTCGAGTCGCTCCTCCAGCGACTGCTTTGAAGAGCACCCATGGAAGTTACACCTTCGTATCTCGTGGACTTTATGATCGACCGCCGCCGCGTATACACTTCCTCCATTCCTCTCGTTCCTGAAACCCGACCAGTTCGCGCACGGAATTTGCTTGGAGAATTATCTCTCACTTTTTTCCCCCTCTCGATCTCCTGCACGTGTTTGTCTCGCGAATGTTTGCCCGCCATGGCTGTGTCGACCGTCCGATCTTGACTTTTCACGGATCGAAACCGTTGTTACGAACTGAAGGACACTATCTAACCTTCTTTTAAGACAGTATATATATCGCGGGGAAATCGAAAGAAAGTTAAAACATGAAAAATTACACACGTTCTTTCTTGTAAATTTTCTGGATTTAAATGCTTGGAATGCTTGGAATGGTATTTTCATTATTTTTGGGGGTGATCAGAAACGCATATAGTGGATTTTTATTATTTTCTATAGAAAATAAAGAGAATTATTGATGACAAAATGAAATATTACAAGCACACATAGATTAATAAATATATTTATTTTTAAATTGATAAATATATTTAAAATGTATTTGTTTCAAATTAATAAATATATCACAGTTCCGCAGCACCTACGAGCAGCCTCCCCTGCATATTGAATGTAATAATAATTGGAACGATCGCAACAAGGGTTATTTGCAATGTATACCAACGCAATAAGTGGTAAATTTATTATTTATTATCTACGAATGATAAATATAGTATCTATAGAATTAATAAACTCGAAGTGTGTTTCATTATTTTTTGAGAGTGACATTGCCTGAGCTCTTCAAAATTTAATACTAATGGGTATTACATTTTATTTTACAAATTGGTGGGGAATTAGTCTCTGAAAAATAATAGAACGACGTAAATTAAAGAGTGAGGGCAAGAAACAAAGAATGTCACAAAGCGGCTTTATTAAGTTTACTGCGCAAGTTCAATACTAATAATACTCGTCTAAAATAACGTTCTAGAATTTCTCTGTTACTTCCAATTTCTCTTGCAGTTCTTTTGCTAAATTAAAATAACAGTAATTCGTCTTTTAGCGAAGCAGGTATCGATTGAAACTGTTAAAATTTTTAATTAGTTACGAAACGACTGTAATTTCCCGACTACTGTCGTCTCTGTTTCAAGGGGATCGTTATAAAATACAGCGTGCTCGCTGTAACTTTTTATTCCATACGTTTCTGTACAAATTTATTTTCTCGAAAGGGAGAAGAAAAATTCCAGTTAAGGAGGAGAAAAATAAAAGTAAACGTAGAAGTAAAAGTTGCGACAGACAGACCTCCCGCGAAACGTTATGTTTTATGAGGGGATGAATCTGAAATTGAACGATGTATCAGTGAAACTCCATACGAGTGTCAGGAAATATTAAATTTAATTTCATTAAAATTGTTAGTAAAATATATGAAGATCACGGTTTCAGATATTCAGTAAAAAATCAAGAGGACGTTTTACGTGCGATCCTCCATGATTTTCAACAATCAAATACAAAATGACTATTACTAAAACTGCATTACATCAAAATTGAAACTAATCTGCAAAATTGAACACAGGAACATTGAAACAAAACGGACAAATAATTTCAGAGTTAAAAGTTATTTATTTATGCAGAAGTCAACAGTGTCCTTCGATTAAGTAAAATATTTTCCAAAATTTCTCATTTCTTCCCCACGATCTTTAACAGAGACAACTTGTCGTTTCTCGACGCCGAGAGGGGAAATATCGAACTCGCAAAATCATCAGTCAGCAACGAGCGAGCCGACCGCCAGGTTTCAAACCAGGTTTTTCAGTTCCAGCAGTCTTTAACTCGCGATCACGTTCCCAGGATTAAAGGAGAAAGCGTAAACAGTAGAGATTGCCAATGGGAGATCCACGTGAACAGAACGTGGTGGAGGCCGCGCGGAACGGTGTCTAGGACGGAGCTCGGGTGCAAGGGTTCCGCGTCTTCGATTGGTTCATGAATTTTTCAACAGTCGCCATTTGTTTGATCAGACTTAGAGCCCGCTGAGAACTGCACTTTTCACTCGACGTCGAGAGTAACGGCCGGGGGTGGCGACGCGCGCGTCTGGTAAGTGGAGCATGTGTTTGTCCGCGTACCATGGAAATGCGAGAATATCTCGAGAAAAAGAAGAAGAAGAAGAAGAAGAAGAAGAAGAAGAAGAGGAACGACGTTAACGCGTTAGCGCGGCATCGTCATCTCGCTGCCGCTCCTGATTCGACTTTGTCGTTCGAGAGTACACGAACAACGAACTTGTTATTAATATTTTATTTATGATCGTAGTTCGACAAACTGCAACATGCAATACGGTATGAAAAGTATAAAATAACAAGTGAAATGTAAATTTAATATTGGCCAATTTAATATTTATCTGTACACTTGGGAACGATAGAACGTAATCGAACGTGATGATTTTGAATTAATACAATATGCGAATTGAAGTCGTTATTAATTTTTTGACGACAAGTTATATGTCTGTGAACTTCTCTTAGGGGGGAAAAAAAAACTGTCACACGATTTCATTTCATTTGAAAGATGAAGGGGGAGGGAATTGAAAAAAATTTGAAACTTTATACAAATATATATACATTATATATTATCACAGTTGCATGTAGGCATCATTTTTATATCTAGAGTCTCTGTTCTCGATTTTCTATACTTTTTTGGAATTGTAGAATTGAAATTACAGAATATCGAATATCTAAAAAACTATTTTTGTCCGTACTGATTTCAAATCTTACTCATCGTACTTTCTAAATATAAGTTCTAGTTCTTCCTCTTATTTATAGAAAAGCTGCATTTTCCATTTTTACACTCTTTATTCCAATTGTCGACACTCTGTCGTGATCTTTTTACTATTCAAATAATCATTTCAATGCCTCTATTTCCTGAAGTTTCCAGAATTCTTCGTGAAATATAGATTTCAAGTTTCAATTTCATTGCACGGCGTAAGACCACGAACATGTGACCAGAAAGGAAACCGGTTGAGTGATAGATTATTTCCGATCACTGATCGGCGCTGGACGCACTATCCACAAAAGTAATTGGAACCGGAAGGGGGTCTTCAGAAGCGTCCACAGCGCGGTGAGGCAGTCGGTAGAAATGATTTTGAGGAAAGTGGCCACCAGCGACCACTGATTGACCGCAGATTGAATTCTGTTCACGTCAAATAATCGGTCGAAAGGTACATAGGTAGCATCAGTTTCAGCTTGCAAGGACTAGAAAGCTGGATTAGAATTTAGACGAGAACGCGTGGAAAATTATGTTAACTTAACTAATATTCCTTTCGTGAGTAGTATCTTTATTATTAATAGAGCAATATAGTAATTAATAATTATTAATTATCAACAAAGAAACACTCGTAGATTTCAATGAACTTCAGATAGGTTGTCGAAGTCAGAAAAATTAGAATCTATATTAGAACTCGTGCTTGTTTAATTGTATATTTCTTTCGTGAGCAAAATAAATAATTTCATGGATTTGGAATAATTACATTTATTAATAATATTTATATATTATACAATAAAGGGTGTTTCAGTTTTTGCAATAGACAAGGCGGTAATTGTAAAAATTTTAAAGAAATTGAATTTTCTTAGATATAAAACATCGTCTTTTGATATTTGTTAGTGACAGTGAAACATTTAAGTAAAATTCTTATAGTAAAGGCAGAGTGACAAAGTTATGCCACGATTTTTACCAACATTTAAAAGTCAATCAAACGGCGATGAGAAAATCGAGTCACGAAAAAGATATTTTCAGTGCTTTCAGAGGCGTTTGAATTTATACAATTTTCAAGAATAAAAATATCTTTTCCCAGCCAAGAAAGAAAGAACCCAGAACTGTCGAGGTAGAGGCTTCACACTTCAAAACGGGATCAAGTGGATTGTTATATATACTTTCTTCTTTTTTTAACGAAGTTACAACCGTTTCAAATATCGACGATTCTCCGTCGTTATTGATTCAGTCGTTCTCTTCACTGCGTGATATCGGAAATTCTGGCTTGATGATAACGGATGAGAGGTCGATAGAACATTCACAGTTAAATCCATAATATCATTCGAATTTCGCTGCATGCACGATATACATGAGCCAGTACCGAGAATAGGTCGTCTTATCCTCTCAATATTGAGGAGGTAATTAATAAATTAATAACTCTATCGTTTGTCTAGACGAGCGAATCGATGAGATCCTGAGAAGGGTCCTTCCGAGAAGTATACTTTAACCTAGCTTCAGTCCCTATTGAAAGGATGGAATAGCTGCGTGCAACGCTGCTTGTCGATACATCAATTGGCGTCGCTATCCGATGCTTTCGTTTATGACACGGCTATATAACCGTGTTGATGTTGTTACGCTATTTAGTATGGTCGTACGTATCGTCGAAAATGAAGAAATATCGCCTACCGCGTTCATTGATTTCCTTGTTTTTTTTCTCCTTTTTTCTTTTATTCTTCGACACGTTGCTCTTTCGTTCCCCTAATACGTCGTTCGAGGGCCCTTTTCAACGAGCCGCTAAATTTGTTTGACACCAGAAATTACGCCGCGCCTTTCACTGCCTCCGAAAGCCGCCGCTTTGATCTTGATCAAACCCTTTCGTCGCTCGTCGCCGCTTTTGGCAACAAAAATACGCTCGGGTATTCCGCCGTGGCACCGCGAAATTCCTTTCTGCGATTTCGGTCGCGAATCGGAGATTTGTTCATTGAACCTCTCCGATAAGCGACGAAGTGAATATCGAAGACTTGTACGCTTGTCAGTCAGAAGAATTATTATCGAATGTCCGAAGACATATTTTTGATATATTTTCAACAGATAGAATACAGAGTTACATGTCTGCTCTTGATCATCTTTATTATATATTACGTTAAATGGAAACATTGGACTCTTGGTAAAACTTTATTGAATATTTTAAGTAACGAAAATGTCTAAATGCAGTGGGGCTGACAAATTTCACAGAGCGGAATTATCATTTTCTTGAGATTAAAGAAGAAAAAAAAAAAAAGAAACGAAAGAAAGAAAATGTATCAAAAGAAAAGACGATGTTCGATGTTTCCCATATGAATAATTAAGGGAGGAATGCGCTAAACCAACGTCTCAATAACACACGTCCTCGAGAACGTGTTTTTCGAAAAGGATTTCACATTAGAGAGCATGAACGTCGAATATATTTATATCACTTATACCACATTATTATTATTATTCGTATATGATATCATTACATTATTCGTATTATCAATGATCAAGATACTTGTACAAGAACTATACGTAGCCGCGGATGATTGAAATTTATTTATTACAAATGCGTCGCGTTTGTTGAAAGGTTGAAATAGCGAGGAAAAGAAAAAAAAAAGAAAAACGAAGAAGACTTACCGATGACAGTGAGGTTGTAGCGGAAGCTGCGTGTTTGTCCCTTGCGGAAGTCGACCCTGCATCTGTAGGTGGCCGCGTCGTGCCTCTTGATGTCCTCGATCACGAGGACCGCAGGACTCGGGAACGCGGTGCGAAAATACGCTCGCGGGCCAAACACACCGGAATCCGAGGAGTGTTGCGCTTTGGCCACCGGCTTCTCTCTGGCATCGATCCTGCAACCGGCGAAAAAAAAGGATTCCCCCCGGAGATCAATAACGGAGCCGGAGCCAGTTTGTTTAGGCCGATGTGATCACCGTCGCTTCGAACAATGGAAAATCGCGCGTTGGCCAATGTCGCAGTCGACAATGAAATTTATTGGAACGTCGTAACTGGTTAACGTAATACAAACGTAATTCGCCATTTATCGATGTATCGACGGTGGTGACAACGGTGTACAGATGGAAAATGGGAGGGAGTAATTTCACCGAATGGAAACCGTGCTTTTGGAAACCGGCGAAAATAATTCGCGGTCTGCCGCTCAAATGTCCGAGGACACTTTTTCGATATTTGGCAGGATATTAAATTCGAAAAGAAGGTAGAATTTGGTGGGATATTGAATTTATTCGATGATAAGTATTAATAATATTTTTCAATTGCACGTGCGTATTAATATAATTGTTAATTTCAAGTGCAGTTTACCTGTTAATATATTAGGAGTTTTATAGATTTGTCGTGTAATTTTTCCAATTTGGAAACGAATGTAATAAAAAAGTTTGCCCTAAAAGGAGTACATACAGCCCGAAAAGTCTGTACATGCAATAATACCAACAAATATATAAAATATCCAAAATGAAGTATTATAACATTTAATATAATGCTTATATAATATATAGGAGACGAAATAAATTTCTTTTGGGTTCTATTTTTTCAGCGATGTTCATGAAAGTTTTAAAATAGGTAAAATAAATTTAAATTGTTTCTTTCACGCTTCTAAAATTTTTGTTGAATTAACAACTGAACAAAGTGAAGAATTTTAAAATTTAAGTCACTGGGTTTGATTAATAACAGTATAAGTTTCATCTATATGATTCCTAACTAAATTTTATTTACCTATAATGTTAGTAATACGAAACTAATGATTTTTCTGTCAATTTTCGCCAATTGAACGGTGTGATTTAATACCTTCTTCTTTCCAGTTTAAAAAACGCACGAAAATTATAGCAAACATGTGTGTTTGTACAAACCATTAAGAAGCTCGATAGTGCAAAATTCGGAGAACGAAAGCGCCGGTACCGATTTGTCAGCGATCGCGCTTTGCCGGAAGCGCGCCGTGGCACAAAGATTAACCCGAAACCACTCCCCTTCCAAAAAAGATATACACCAAAACCGACGACGAAAGTTCGCCCTTTTAATCGACGTTGGAACTTGGGTTTCCGGCTCGCCAGTGGCACGCTCGCTGCCACCGATAGGGAGGGAGCCGTTTGATGGAAAGCCAGCCGTCGAAAACGTAGCCAGTCAGAGGGAAACGCGGAAAAGAGATACTCGATACCGGGATTGTTCGCATTCCCGGGGGACTTTCGGGCCGGTAACCCGCGGGAGAGGAACTTCTTGCCTGGCCCGCTTTGTCTTTATCGTTTCCGTTTCTCGCCCGCTCCCTTGGCCAGCTGGCACCCGGTGAAAGCTCCGGCCCGTTTTTTTCCCACCGCTGGGACGCTCGACTTGCACGCGGAACGCCAAGAATTCGCGGAACGGCCCCGCGGTATTCGATATGTATGTAGGAAACGATCGCAATTTCCAGCCAATGAAATTCGAACGGAGCCGCGCGCGGGGCTTTCATTTGTAAGGTGGCCTCGCGCAGAGAGGCAGAACTCGGACAGAGAGAGAGAGAGAGAGAGAGAGAGAGAGAGAGAGAGGGCAGAGAGGATCGACTGGAAAAAAACTCTCTGCCATTACAATTCATTGAGGCTGGCTGGCGCCAAACACCGCCGCTCATTATCACTCGCCCTACTAGAGAATATAATTATTTCAAATCGATAAAATAATTATCGTCAGATCGGGGGTGAAACGCGCGGCCGACCAGAGATAACGCAATTAAACCAAACCTACCCCCCCCCCCCTCCCCCTTCGGTATTGTTTGATATTTCGCGCGCGCCGATACCCATTCTCCGTTTCCGATTAACAGCTTTTATCGCCGCTATTCTTTTTTTTTTTTTGTTCTTTCGGAGCGAAACAAATGTTTTCGCGCCCGAGTGCTGCAGTTGGACGTAAGCTTCGTTTCTAAGCGTGACTCAATTACGGTACAGGATGATTGCGTGTAAAAATATTGAAAGCTATTTTTTTGTTTTTGTTGTTTTTTCTTTTTTTTTTATTTGTTTTTTGCTCGAATTAAATGAAAGAGAAGAGCTCATCTTTCAGCGCGCAGTGCAATTTTTTTCAGGATTTTTTTTAAATGGAATATGGGATTTACTTTTCGTTGTTCGGACAGCTTTTATCAAATTTAATTTCGTGTAGATACAGTTACAGAATTGCGGAGGGAAATTTTGTTCTTCGAGGATGCGGAAAGATGGCGAATTTTTGTTTTATTAAATATTTGAAGCATTACTAAGTGTGAAGCATTACTAAGGACTTTTAAATTCTCAAGTTCTTTAGAGAGACAAGTCTATAGAGAAATATTCTTTCGCACATTTGTTAAAATTATCTAACAAGTTGTTCCGTCTCGAAATATCTTCACAGATGTACTGTTTTATTTGATGCAATTAGTCGACGAAACAATCTTATTTCTACAACACAGAAAACAACTGAATCAAATATCATCGTACGTTATCGATCATATAAAAATATTCGCGAATATTTTTAAAAAATTGATTGTGCAAAATCTACACTGTAACATTAACCACGTAGGTTAGGAATTTAATCGACGAATACACCTTCGATTATCACGCGTGAGAGACGTTATTCCAATCTAGTAACGAGTATTTAATAGAAACGAAGAATTCCGATCCGCAAGATGCCAATAATATAATATATTATATACATAAAATATATATATAACATATTATTAATATTATATTATATATATATAACACATTATTTATATTAATATATAAAATCGCTGGTTTAATTACGCTCTTGATTGCATTCACTCGAGAAAGCCATTGTATTTCTCTGAAATATCCCCATCGTGCGTCAAACTTTCGCGCGGGAGTGTACCGTATAAACCGTTCGATGAAAAATTGCCGGGCTACCGCGGCAAATCGAATCGTTCTGATGTATGCGGCCATCGATACGCCACGCGTATTCCATTACACGTTTTCAACGTCGAGAGTGTTCTTTGTCAAGTAGTTGTTTGCTTCGTGCGAAGTGAAGTGTATCGTTGTCACGATTATCACCGAGGCGAGGCGTAACAGAATGGTGTACGTAATCTCCAGCTGAACCGGTTTCTGATCATTGGCCGAGGAAACAGTTAAAGAGTTATTGTTCTTGCTGCGGACGGAGAAACATTCGACGCGAATCAACTGAAACAGCCCGAGCGGCTGACTAATGTTGATTTTATCCCTTACCGGATCCCTGCCCTCCCATTGCACGAGACTCTGCTGACAACAAACCGACGATATCGCGCGCAGAGCATGTTTTGGGATGTCGAGGGATATCCCCGAGGTTTCCCAGCAAACTGACGGTTCCACATTGTTTTTCAATTCATTTACATATGTGTTAATTTATCACGTTACCGAGCATACTGATATATATCAAGTGACGTTACAAATATATCAGTTCCTTTGAATTCCATAGATTTGTGAAAAAGATATTAACTCTAAGAGAGTTAATATCTTTCGATAAATTTGATAGTTGCAGTTTGTGTTTGATTTACACCATAGAATAGAATAGAAACGAGTGATTACTGCATGAATCTCCAAATAAGAACGATTATTAATTTGCAGTTGCAAGGATTTGGAACAACCCTAGTCTACCTAACAGTTGAGAAAACTCTTGGAATTTTCTTTTGTGATTCTAATGTTAAAAAAATAGAATTTTCAACATAATTGAATGAAATAGCACGGTATAATACAGTACATTTACAAAAAGTTTCAAAAAATTTCACGAGTAACTTTTGTTAAATATATATTTACAATAACTGTTTTGCAACTTTTGTATATATCTTCAAATTGGTATCAAATTAATGGTGACAATCAGGTCTTATTACAATATTAATGAAATGTCAACACATAATACACTTTATTTAATATATTCATAAAATATTCCTATAAATATTTTCACGAGCATCAGTAGCACCAGTATTAGACAAAAGAGTTAAACCAATTTAAATTAATTTAAACTAACCTGTTTGACAATGTATAAACGAATACAGCAACCTCGAATGATTAATACTACTTTATTATTATTTTATCTATTATCATTATTCATTAAATTATTTTTAATATTTTATTAATTCATCATTTATAAAATATTAGTTCATCATTATTTATTAATTCATTAATTCATCATTATTTTAAATCATTTGATTCGTCTGTATACATACAGTACACCCATAAATACCCTACATCTGTAGCCTAATTGTTACGAGTTTCCACGAGTTCCATTCGGTGTGGCTCGATGTATTGCGATTTCAAGTGTTGTTAGATCTCGAGGCTCGTTTGTTTACTCGGCAAGAGCTTCGCGATTTCATTTTTCCTTTGGCGCATTACGCGACGATGGGGATCGAGCGATAAAAACTCGTGGTTAATGTACCCGTTGACACGGCAAATGTCTGAGCGTCATTTTTAAACGTGCCGAGCAGCCTGATAAAAATTTTTCCGGCGGAGCAGCCGTTTCAGGGATGACAGTCGCGCATACACAAGCGGCGGAAGCGAATCGCGAAATAAATGATCGGTGACGAAAGACGATGGGAGGGAGAGGTACGTGGCTGGCTAAAACGGTGGAGATTGATGAACCCAGGGACGTCGTGTATCGCGAACGGATTAAAATATGACGAAAATTTCCGCGTGTTCCGCCGTTCTCGTCGTTTCCTTCAGAAAAATACCGTCTCAATTACTTTTTCTCGTTGAAATTTCGCGAATGATCGATGTACCGGGAAGAGGGTGGTACTACAGCCCCTCTGTTTTAGATCTCTTATTACTAATTTTTTGCTACTTAAAGGAAAGAAAAACGATTTGCTTGAAACAAGTTACTTTTAGGAAGTTGAACAGAGATGAGGATATAACGTCGAATGCGTAAATTAAATTTCTGTTCTTTATAAATCTGTTTATTCTGATTAACTTTAATCTATATGGATTAAATCTCCTTTCTTGAGAATGCAACGGTATAGATGTTAAAAGTGACAGGTGTGCCGCGGAAGACAAAGATAATTGTACAAAAATTACACCGTGTGTGCTATCTTGAAAGATTCAAAATTTTTTGGTCCCGACGCATCTAACAATTTTCTATGTCCAATAAATTATCTAAAATCGACAGTTATGGAAACGCGCAGCAAGCATTTTTCTTTCGTTTTCGGCATGATGAAAACCCTTGTTTCGCAAGTTGGATTATTTACGCTTATTACCGGCAATGACCCCGTGGAAACATCTTTTGTCTGCGTTAATAAGGGAATAATACGGTGCCATTTGTCCCTAAATGTTTTTGTTCGAGACAAAAGAGGGGCCGAATTATGAGCAGATATAATGCCACTCATTTCTGTACGTGATTACACGCCAGCTTCCAATACTCCACCGGGGCACCCTAATTCCTAAAATACCTCGCGATCCCCGAAATTCTCTTTTGCACCGTTTTATTTGCCCGCCGTCCGAGCGTAATTTCACCGCACCTGGAACGTGAATATACGTGTTTTTAAATAAATGTGTTATTAATCGTTTTTCGTTCGCGAACGGGCGAAAGGCACAGGCGCTGCCATTATAATAAAATAACGAGAATCGAAATAACACGGGCGTGCACGTTTCTGCCTGGACGGACGGCTAACAACCTGTTTTTCCTTCTTTCGCTCGGTAAAATCCATTAAAACGCTTGAAGCTTGAAGCTGGAATTTCAACAGGGGCGGCTTCGAAATTCGGCAATTTCGTTGTTGGTTAATCGTTACGTCTTGGAGACTAAACTTGGAAAACAGAGGCACCGTGTGATGTTCGTTAATGAATGTCGCCGCTAGAAACATCTGGACCGGTGGTGTGTGGTTGTGTTATAACGGACGATAAAAGACACGAGAAAAAGAGAAGAAAACGTAAAGTGAAATACCGTTATGGAAGGAAGGTTTAATGTGCCATAATTATGTAGCATTAGCCGGTTTCATACAACGCACCGTGGCCGCAATTACGGCGAATCCCGTGATTCTTCGTATTTAAAAGACGTTAGCATCTTGGCTCGATCCATAAAATTAAGAAAAGTCCAACAGTCTGCTCTCTCTCTCTCTCTCTCTCTCTCTCTCTGCTTCGAACGACATTCGAAAGAACGAGAAACGAAGGAAAAGAAAAGATAAACTCGCTGGTGAAACGCTCTTCGCTCGGAATTAGCAAACATCTCCTTCTCGAAAAATCTGGAGAATCGTCGAGTAGAGTTTCATACGATATTTTCGTAGAACGGCGCGGGAGTTTGTCGTTAAATATTATTCTACTTGGTGAATCGATAAATCACGACACGTTCCATATATATACAGACGCTCACGAAAGTATGTGTTGAAATATTTGTAGAAGTTTCTTACGAATATATGCGCGTGAATGTGCTATCGGTGTTGCGTAAATTATAACGGAACGTTTTCAGATTTTATTAACGACTATCTGTAACTGTGCCGGTCGAGCTCGAATTTACGCAGAATTGAAGAAACACTTAAACAGAGAAAGTGTTACCTATTCTACTTGTTAATAGAAATCTCAATATTCATTGTACGCAATAACATGATCGCTCCTTCCGCGTGCCAACTTTTTTTTTTACTAAATACGCTTGTAATGAATATTTTGCAGCTTCATTCACTTTCAGATTGGTTTCAAATTTTGTAAATGTAATCATGATAGTCGTGTCTCGTTACAGTGTTAATGAAACTTCGAAAATGTTTCGCGTAGCGGGCGTAACATGCTCGCCAAGCATACCTGCGTTACCAGGAGCATTTTATGAATACGTTACGCGTGTTATACGAAACATTTTGAAATTTCATTAACGCCGGCAATGAGAGATGGCTATCATGATTACATTGGAAATATGTACGTGCACATATATAGAAATTAAAGGACACTCAGTGTATACATTTTGTAGAACCACTAGTAATGGTGGCGTGCATAATATTTTTATTAAACACATACGTTCGCAGTAAATATTTCCTAATTCTCGATATAGCGTTTCACAATTTAACAACATGATCATATTTAGTCGTCTCTCGTTCACGGTGTTTCACACAACGCGCGCAACGTTCTTTGATGTAAATGTCGCAATAGATATATATACATATATATCTTCGCGTCCTTGATCAAATGCCGTTTTGTTTCGACAGAGTTTCCGATTGGCCGCGCAGCGTTTCGTCATTCGCGGCGAATATTTCCCCATATTACTCCACGGGAAATTTCTCCGCCGATAGGCAGACGGATGAAAAACGGCGTCGAAAAATAGGGAAGGGAATATGAGAGTGTGGCGACGTTGGCATTGTCGGCCAAGGGAACACGGTTAGATGCAATAAGGAGGCGCGTATCTTTCACCGTCTCGGATAGTCAGCGCCGACTACTTCTCAGCTACTCGTCGAGTTGCTCCGCGATGGGTTGCTCGATTCACGTCGACGCGCCACCGAGTAATATGGAATCGATGTCTGTTTTATGAAACGTTTTATCTCGCCGCGCAGCCCGTTTTCCAATATTTCGCCCCTTCCACCGTTTCTCGCTCCGCCACATTCGCGACCTTTTCCCCTCGATCCCTTTCGCTCTTCCTGCACGACCTACTTTACCTCTCTCGTGTACCGAATAGCCTTCTACATTTCTCTCTCTTTCTTCGTCTTCTTTCACCCTTACATCTCCTTTCTTCTTACGTTCTTTTTACTCTCTTTTTCTCTTCGCTTTGCCTCTCTGCTTTACTCTTACGACTCCGGCTACCCTTCTGCTCGGCCCTCATTCTCGGTCTCGTAAAAATGATACACGCCCTCCGGCCGAGGGGTAAATAGCATGAATATACGGGTCTCTCTCTCTCTCTCTCTCTCTCTCTCTCTCTCTCTCTCTCTCTCGGTCCGCGATACGAATCCACTTTACAACCGGTTCTTTCCCGAGGTTTTTCTCGTTAATTAAGTTTTTCGACTTTGTGTTCCCGATAGGTTGCCCCGGCAACCGTGTGGCGGTAATCCCGGTAGCCCAACGATAACGAAGTCATCAATCAGCCTGTTAACGCTGCGCCATCCGACAAGATCGCTCGTTTCTCTGTCCGGGCGGGAAGATCGCTGTTTTAAGCTTTCGCGGTTATTCTGGAGGGGTCGTAGTCTGCTGGTTCCCAGGGAGAAATTAAGACGTACGTCCGGGGCAGAAGCTCGGTCGAATTGATCTTTCGCTTCGTCGATTAGCGTTCACAAAAAAAGTCGCTTTTCACAATTTAACTTCTATGGTATTAGGTAATACAATTTGCATATACTATATTGACGACTCGAGCAGTTCAGTTATTTGTGCGACACTGGATTAGATTAGTTATTAATAACCACGTGTCATATATGTATATTTCATTCATTATTTTCTGAAATATTCATCCGCGTGTCAATATATTGGTTTATACTACTTGGAAGAATTTTTACATCGCGTCGTGTTCCTTTAATTTTATATTAGTATATTATTCACAAATGAATATCGTAATAAATGAACAACACATTAAAATACCAAACAAATATTAAACAACTAGAGAAACGTAAGATATATAATTTATTGTTGTAGCTACTGTATGATTTCATAACTACAGATAGATATAAAAGTCTGTATTGTACGAACCTATAAATTTAAATACTTTAACATACCATCTATACACTAAGCAGAATAATAAACAAGTTGTTTCAATTAATAACCAAATAAAGATTGATCTTTTCTGCACACACATACGTGTCTAATTGACGAAATAACAAATAACAAATTATTTTTATCATTATCCCCGGCAAAAATACATACGATTTCTTCAATTGAAATGCAACGAGTACGTTTGTCACGAGGCGTGTGACCTTGACATTTTTATACGTCACGTATGTGGTAACGAAGGTGATTAAGACGATCGGTTGAATCACGACGTGGACAACGATATGTTTTTCACGTGCCGTTTGCGTAATTACGATGGAAACGGTACAGATCGTTTTTTAATACTTTGCCCTATTTACGTTGCTTCTCTGCCGCAAGCTTTACCCGACGTTTCTCCTTCTTTTTACCTGGCCTCGCCGCGGTTGCCTGGCATCGCCCGTTCTCCTCGTAAAAATGATGTATGCCCTCCGGGCAAAGGATAAATAGCGGCGAAATAAATGGAGAGACCTATCCACCCATTTACTTCGCTTACGTTTCCTTCAAGAATATTGTATGCCCGCATATTTATTGCCCACGCTAATTTCGCGACATTTTCGCCGAGTTGTTTTACCTCGGCGGCGAGACCCGACATGCTTTATCCCTCTGACGTCTTCGAGCTTTTACAAATTTATACTTTATACTCGGTTTATAGCGGGAGGAGGAGGAGGAGGAGGGACCAGTTTCTTCTTTTCTCCGTTCTCTACGTCCTTACTTCGTTCCGCGGCCGCCCACCGCGTTTTACGACCGGCATTTTTCTATTCCGCTCCGCGTCACGAACGGTGCAACAGTCACCGACTGTTGTACTCTCCTTTTTTTAAAGAGTAAAATGACTGAGCACGCGAGAGAAGCAGAATTCGTATGTGTTACAAAAAAAAAAGAAAAAAAAAAAAAAAAAAAAAAAANAAAGAAAAAAAAAAAAAAAGAAAAGAAAAGAAGAAAAGGGAGAGAGAAACGCAAAAACGATTAGAGACGGACGATTAAAAATACTGGCATGGATTCCCAGTTCGTTAGCCCGGTTTCTCCTGCGGTTTGGCATCGCGCTTTCATTTTTTTATTCCTCCCTCCCCGAACTCGCGCCGCGAAAGAGATGATAAACGGCGGGTTCGAGCAAAGGGTAAACAACAACGGGATACAGGTACACGCAAACATATGCTCTCGTTACGCGGCTGTGTCACCATGATCGCTGACCGTTCCGAGATCGCGAAGCGAAACAGCGGGGACTCGAAAGGGCCCGAGATTTTCTACGAGACCGATCGAACCACGCGGCTTTTTTCAGCTCTCGTCGCGCGATCTCCCTTCTCTAATTGCGATTACTTGTGATTTGTTGCGTCGTCGTTGAAATTTTATAATTCGTGTTAATGAAATGTGATGCAATGTGAATCGTGTTCGGTGAGATTCGATTTAGGGAATTGGAACTTTCACTGAGAATTTCGAGATTCGTAGGATTGTAACTTCGAGTTAAAATTGACGTTAGAATTCTTGATATTGATGTATGAGAGGTTCGTTTTTGGATTGTAAATCAGTTTATTTAGCAAAATCAGCTGTAGAAGAAGATCTCTAGGTAGAATTGTATGAAGATTGATTTTAACATCACGTGAAAAATTAATGTGCTACAAGCATGATCATTAAAGTATAAAAATAACGATGCATATAATTGCAAATTGCAACACATTCGTGACTCTGTATTGTTGTTTATAGAGAAGAAAAAAAAAATTTAATGAGAATGAAAAAAAGGTGTAACGCTACGCTAATGGAATACGAAAAGACAAATTACGCTTGCTACTACATTCGCAAGAGAAATGTTTCGTACAATATCATAAAAATTTAAATATATGGTTTGTTTATGATCGTGGAGTTTATGATTGTCACGTTTTTGCAGTAAATATCATTAATTTTGTTAATTACTCTCATTTTCGGTTTTGCGAAATATCGACAAAATTGCTACGAGGCTATGCGATAGAAGAATGATTTCGTATAATCAACGATGCACATGCCAGTGCGCACACAAGAGGAAACAGAAAATTCATTTCGAACCATATGTACGATACCAAGAAAATTTATATGTAACAAGAATATCAAAATCTATCGATATCACGATTAATTAGAACAATTGTTCACCTTTGTGGCAAATTTAGAAATCTCTTCTATTTCACCTGAGCAACTTTTTGCTTTTTCATTTGAAAAATTTTTCCTTAAGACTCGCGAATTTAGACCGAGTTTAACTAATTGCTCGTTAGGAAATGGATCGATTCATAGGAAATTTGATCGAATACATGATATTACAGTTACAATTACGCTTTTAAAGTTTTACGCTGCGTGTATACGACGGAGTTGTTTCTGAAATCTGTCGATTTCGTGTGTGCACAATGGAATTTCGTACGCGTTGCACGGAAGATTCACCCGCGTTCGCTCGTTAGATCGCCCATCGGAAAGGCAGAAAGAAGTTTCTTCGAAACATCTCGATCGATTCGGTGGACCGATGGAAAAATAGAAAACAGAGAACAGAAGCATCACCGATCTGGTCTCTTTTCTCTCTATTTCTCTCTCTCTCTCGTTATTGCGTCCGCTTAGAATTCGAAGCAGAGGCGAAAAGAGCATTCCGCCGAGGCAGGAATGACGAGAACGTTTGTACACGATAACTCGTATTCCAACGATTGCTATTTGTTTTCACGTTCGTGCTGTCGGCGACAATGAGTCTCGTCGGGATGGAAGTTGGTTCCGGTGTGAATATTTCCGGTGCTGTGCGTGTGTACGTACGTACAGGCGAGCGTGAGCGCGTAGTACTGTCCACGTAGGGCGCGGCGGATTTCAGTAGAAATAACGACACGCAGTCAGACATATCGGTACGGGGCACGGGGTAGTTGCGACTGACGCTATCGTGACGTACTACTGCCGGCCGAGTGCTCTCCGCGTTGATCCATGTCACTGTTCCCACCTTTCTCTTTCTACCAACCTCCAGATTCCGGTTTCACTCGCCAGTTCTCCTCTGTCGTTCGCTCGTTAGATCGCAATTACTAGGCGGACGAATTAATTCGCGACGCTTGCAAAGCCGAGGAGCGTATAATCGTCTCCGATGGCATTTAAATTGTAATTTCGTAAAAAGAGATTCGCACGATCTCGGTTCCTTTTTCTTTTTCGTTTTTTTTTCTTTTTTTTTTTTTTCGAAGACGATTTTACACCGCGTGGCGAGTGTGTACACCTTTCTCGAAAAGTGTAAAAGTTCGAATATTAAAAAATTTCCTCCAGCGATTAAATCTCGAAGATTGAAATTTTTTCTTTACGACTTCTAACTACGCTAGACCAAAGTGATTTTTAGACGTTTCAACGGCGTGTTTTTTGAAGATTTAAATAATTTTCTGCAAAATAAAAGCTTGTGTTGCAAAAGTTTTTCTATCTTTTTTGGACTTCAGTGTCTCTTATGGAAATTTTATGGTTTAATCGTTGGTTAGTAGTTAACTAGCAAAATTGTTCATTCAATTGCGTTCAGACCTTTCAATTTCACTAGAAACCCGCAAGATGTCGAAAGATTATAATACTGTGCCGCAGTGAAAGAAAACATTTCTTTCATTTTTATTTCTACATCCGTTACTGTGTCTTATTAGGTTCGCTCTTACAATCTCTTTCTTTCTCTTGCTCGACGCATTTCTGCTTCCTTTTTATCACCACGTTACAACATCACATCCGCGAGCGGGTGAAAAATCCCGCGTGAAATAATCGCCGCGGCAGTGTTGCGGAAAGACGCGCGATCATTCCGACAAATTGTCAGTCCGAATATTGTAGCGAGTTGCGGGATCGTTTGAACGGGGGACAATTGCCATGAACGTACGTGCCGCGTACGCATCGTTCGAACAAAGAGCCGGAAGTTCGTCAAAAGCGGTGACGGCAACTTGTTCGTGCGTCGAACATGTAGCTCATGAGCTTAAAAGCATACATCGAACGATTGTGATGCACGGCTTGGCTCTTAAGCGCATAATTAAGACGGCTGGCTCTCTCAATTCCTGGCTAAAGTTTCACATATTCTACTAACGTGTTTCACACACACACACATGCACACAGAGAGACAGAGAGATGTATAGAGAACACACCGTCAACGTGTGCACGCACGCGGAATGCAGCTCGACGCGTATCTAGCTGGTTGCTGACATTAACAGAGGAATAACAATACGCGAGTTCATCGAAGCACACGCGCCGCGCGTATCCGCGAATCACGATATCACGGCGCGCCATTGCGGTCTAACTCTACTCGAAGTCTCTTCTCCTCAGTCATCAAGCCTCTTTCAGCTTCGCGTTCGCGATACGAGCCTTCCATTAAATAAAAACCCATCTTCTTCTCCCGATTCGAGCTCACGCTCGAGGAGGAAAGCTCATAAATTGAATTCTGAACAAACTATGCGCTCTCTCTCTCTCTCTCTCTCTCTCTCTGTGTCTTTCTTTCTCTTTCTCTTTACCGGCACGAGGAATCGTCAGAGAGAGCTCTACAAACGACGGCAACGACGACGGAGCTCGACAAATATGAAGACGAACTCCTTTGACGAACAAGTCGATAAGAACACGCGATTGCCACGCGTCGACAAAATTTCATCAGACAATCGCTCTTCCTCTTATTATCGTGCGATATTTCCTCTCGCGTTTCCTCTTGTATCGTGTGCCGGCGCGTAGTTTCTTTCGCGGCGCTCTCCTCTCCGTTCCGTGTAATTTCGAAAGGCTGCGCGCGTACGAACGCGTCGACGTTGATGGTTCCATGAAAAAGATATTCTCGGGGCGTAACCTCGAGTGCGGTCGTAAAGAATCGGTTCCGCGAGCTTCACGAGCGAAGCGTGGCTGTAATAGAAATTTAGTGGCACGTTGATTCGAGAAAAGCTAATTGTTCGTTCGTTTATAAATTTAATCTGTTTTAAATCGTTTTAAACATTTTCAGACGGATTTTTTCTTCGTATTGTACAATTGTACGTATAATTGTGAAAAAAAAAAAAAATAGGTTTAGAGTATTATATTCTTGGAAGTAGAATATACATTTTCTATAGACTTCGATAGCAACATGAAAGAAATCAAATATATTTGAAGAAAATTATTGAACATTTCTTTATATAAAAGAAAATATTTATTAAGGAATAGATGTGGAATATTTTTTTGAATTTTTTCAAATAGCAACGTAAAAGAAATCGAAATATGTATATACATGTTGTGAAAAAAGTTATTAAATATTTCTTTTTATGTAAAAGAATACTTGTACTTATTCATTAAATATATTCTTGTTTGGCATGTAGTTCTTAACAGAAACTGTTACTGTTTCATGAGGAATTATTTTCATTTTCGCGAACACTTTTAAATAAATTTTCGTAGCTTGTGTGAGCAGTAAAAATAATACATCCTGGTGAACGTATATATTAGTCACGAAAGTTACATATTGCCCGATAGTCTCGAAATGGATCTCCCCTGTTTGCCGAAAAACGAGAACAGAACTGAAATGTGAAAATCCGATGATCGTTGCAGGATGACCGTCGAAACTTCGATCGGAAGTGTTGACCAACATAGGATAGTTCGGCAGTAAATAAATTGAAGCAGCGCGCTGAGCTGAGTGATGTAAAAAAAGAAAAAAAAAAAAAGAAAAAAATAGAAGAAAAAGAAAAAAATAAGCGTAGTCAACAGAGAGTCGAGAGGGGAAAGGAGGAGTGCTCGTTTTTTTAAAGAGCCTGTGGAGAACGGCCAAGGGGGATGTTCAACGTATTCTATGAGAAATTACGAAAAATAATCCTGGGAAATTATCATGAGAATAGCTTCATGGTCGCGCGCGGTGGTCTACCTCGAACAACAATGCCGTCTGGTCGCATCTGCATAACAATGTTTAGCCGTGAAAACAAAGCTCCGTGACGTAGCGGGTCAGCGCCGGTAAAAAGAGAGAGAGAGAGAGAAAAAAGAAAAAGAAAGAAGAGATGATATATTAACTAGACCGTGCTTTTCGACAACCTCGTCGGATTTAAAGCCGAGCTCGGTTCGTGATCGCCAGTCGAGAACCGATCCTCTGGCGAACCACGATAATTTCGAAGATGTCTACGAAAAACAGGGTGCGTGCTGCACTCGGATGGCGTGTTGGCGGGCAGTAACCCTAAATATTAACACGGAGCCCGTGCAGGTGAATTGCCTGCCATTACCATCGCTACCTCGCTCGGTCATTAGCGTGGAAATATTGAATTTCGTTATCGACATGCTGTTACTCGACTGACCTGGCTATATAAGGACAAGTATCGCCAAACCGCGACGTCATCCGAAAATTTGCTTGAATCGATCGAGAGAGAGATAGAAGCTCGAAATTGACGATGGTGTTTGGCCAAGATTGGTATTCAGCGATTTAGGCAACCTTTCCATTAATTCGCCTCCTTGTCGCTTCAAATTCTCGTCGAAGGATGCAAGTCTAATTTCTCTTTAATTTTATTCCTGAATTTGAGTGTCATGATCGTTTAATATTTTTCAATTCGCAATTACGTTGCAACATCTTCTTTATTTCCCACGATGAGTTCTTCCAACTTTATTATCACTGTTGGTGGGAATTTATCGCGATGTTGCCAATAGTATTGCGACAAATGTATCCCAAACTATTTTTTCGGATGTATATACTATAAAAATAATTTTATATATATATATGTATAAATAAAAAATAAAATTAAAATTTTGCTATATATATATAAATAAAAAATAAAAACTAAAAAATAAAATTTTGCTCTATATATATATATATAGCAAAATTTTCAGATTTTATATAAATAACTTCATACTCACACGTATTCGCAACTAGTATCAGTTTTATTAAAAAATAATCGTACTATTACATTGTTAGTACGTATATTATTTAAATTTGCTAGGTGTCCGGAAACTTGTGAATGGATAGAGTGTACGAGTATGTGACTTTCACAACAATTAAATGTAATTCCACTCAATGAAATTGAAACTAGACTGTCATTAATAAAATTGAAACTATTGTGTCATTCCCCTTTAAAAATTTCTTCCCTCTGTTGACCAATTCGTACGATGACAGACGCGTGAAATAGATAAAGAAATAGCTTGACATCAGAGAAGCCAAAAATCGTATCGAACGTTTTAAAAGATTAATAAAAATTACTGATACAAATAAGGCTCTACTGAATGCAAGCGTAAACGAGGAGTCTGTCTATCTCTCTCTCTCTCTCTCTCTCTCTCTTTCTCTCTCTCTTCTTCTTTCGCCCCTCTCTTTGGTTAATTTAGCAGAAAAGCGTACCGCTCGAATCCGTAATCGAATTTTCCAGGTGTTCTTCACGGATTAGACACGGCGTGCTAATAGCGGCTGGAGAGGCGTTTGATTAACGCAAATAACGCCGCACCTGGCGCGCGTTGTTTTCTGAAGACTTTAAATTTCACACTGCTCCGCGGCGGCTCCCTTTTACCCCGGGCCCGGGGAACCCTTTCAACGATTCAAACCCTCTCGGAGGTTAAATGCTTGAAATTACTCGTTGGAGCCGAGCGTCGGTATACAAGTACGACGTGTTGGTATATTAAAACCTATTTACATGCTGGCGGCGGTGGGAGGGGTTGGGCGCGCGGACCAATCCACTTGAATTGTGTTCCGAGAGTTACATTCGCTGTTCATCGCGCGCCCTTCGTTCGCGAGTATTTCACACCCTCTTGTGAACGAAAATCGCCGCTTTAAATTCACGTCAGTCCGGGCCCGCCGGTTTCTTACGCACGCCGTTCTTACGCGCGTTTCATTCGGTGAAAAAAAATGAACGCTCGTTCTCTGCGCTCGTTCTCATGATACGAGAGTGTGATAACAAGGTCGATAACAGGGTTCCTTCGTTCGAGATTTCGTTTTCGATAAGAAGCCGAGTTTGAAAGTTGACCAAGCGTTCTTGGATTTTGTTAATTCTAGACTGGACGAGAACGTGTATAAAAATCGTATCTTGGAAATTGTTAAACTATTATTAAATTATTAATTGAGATTGTTAATTAATTATAATTATTATTAAAATTGTCAATATTATATTAAATTATTAAATTATTAGGTTTTATACTCATGATGAGTCTGAAAAAATTTTCACCCCTTTTCAGAACACTAATGTCACTTGAGATGTAATCTACTGGTACACTAAGTTTCGTGTCTTACGATATATACAATTTTTCTACGAATTTTAATCGCAAACATCGTTATCTCTGTTACAGTTTTTAGAGATTTCGCAGATCTCGTTATAATTCTAGACGTACTGTGTTTTATTAATTACTGCCAATAAATTTTGCATGAAACAGTACAATGTACGAGACTTTTCTTGATGAAAAATTACTTATTTCTTGTATAGTATAGTTTGGTTTTATGCAGAGAATAGTTTCAAGCTGCCAGGAAATCAAAGTCGAGAGAGTCCGCAAAAGGGTTAGTACACAGAGGGCGATGTAATTGGCGCTAGAACCGAAGTTTTCTCGTTTTCGAGAAAATTGGGTTTGAAAATTCATCGAGTATATTTGAATTTGGTTGCTGGAATGGAAAAATCGACGGGCGGTTACTCTACGCAAGAAAACAGGTCAATTTTTTCTAGAACAACATTCGTTGCAACAATTAAATTTGAAGAGTGATCGACTATTCGTGTACCGAATTAATTCGAAATTGAATTTTCTTCGAAGCTTGACTAGATTCAAGTTTCATTTTCTCGAAATAGATTATCTGGCCCAGCATTAACCCAATTTGATTTTTAAACACGATCGTAGTGGGAACGAACTCTTAAATAATGCCTCCTTTTCGATTTATTCTTGCATCGTGTACCACAATCTCCTGTATGAATAAATAAATGAATGTAAAAATGTAATAAACTCTTTAGACATTCCGTGAGGTTTCGTTTCTATGAAAATAGAATTTGAACGCATCTAGTTGAGAATTAGCTCAGCATTCGGGCTGTGTATTTGATGAACTCTCAAATTTAATTCTTCCGAAGCGCCGTTCGAAAAAATATTATTCCACAATTTTTATTTGTTTTCGTACATGGAACAAACCCCTTGTCAATTATTCATCCTGTGTCCAGTTCGGAATTAGTCGAATTCGAATGTACCTGACAAAATTTTCGATCTCAATTTTCCCAAAAAAAAAAAAAAAAAAAAAAAAAAACAGCCTCGAACGACAGAAAGAAAAACAGAACTTATTTTTGCACGTAGAATCGAGGATCTTGCGATCATCTTTGAGTAAATTAGAAAATTTCGCGAATTTATTGCGTTGAAAAGAGAACAATAATTCACATGAACGACTCGGTAAGCTTTAATTTCCAATTTCCGACGACTTTTAAAAATTTTTCTCTACACGATAAAAAGGGCCAACTGTCAGCTTATTACCAGGAGACGGTATGTTCACATTTTTCACTAAAAATGACATTATTCTCGAGTCTGCTCATCATCATTATCCCGCGGGGAATATCTTCGCTCAACGCATATTTGAGAGCCTCGTAGAGAAAGAGCCTTGTCAGCACATTTTTCCTTCTTCTTGACTTATGCAAAAAATGAAAGCAAATCCAGATTGCATGAAACGACAGTAAGAATTCGTAACAACCCGCTCGTTTGTTATCGGAGTTGCATCAAACGACGTAGAATGTACTGCACGCGATGATTAAAAAAAAAAAAAGAAAAAAAGAAAGAAACCTGTCAAGAACGGAGTTGCACTCCTCAGTTATCCACTGACTCGAAACAACACCACGATTCCCTGAATCGGTAGAATATAATGTGTTGTCGGAACGATGAACGAGTTCGACGAGGCTGATCTCTGTCTGGAAACAAACGGCTCCGCGCGTTCTTGGCTGCTTCGCTAACGCAAAGGGACGGGGCGGGCGGATGTTCAGTCGCGGCGCGAAGACACGGCGAACATAGCGACGGGCATAGCGTCGCGTCCGCCTCGATTAAAGGGACGGTGGCTTAATTCGGTAGGAGTGCAGCTAGAACGTGGCCGATAACAGAGACGCTAAATTCGAGGATGTGCCTTCTCGACGTGTGTCGTCGACCGTTTACGTCCACTATCGTCCTATTGCCGGCGACGTATCCTCGGGGGAAGACGTGCACGCTGCGCTCGCGCGTATCCACCCGAAAAAGGGGGATAGGGACGAATCACGACGAATTTTCGACTCGAATTCGAAAAGAGAAGAAACAAAGTCTGATTCGCCAAGCAACAAGAACGACGTTCTTCTTTTTTTTTTTTTTTGGAGGGTGGGTGGGATTCAGAGCTCGAGGACTCGGAGGAGCTCGCGAGGGAAGGTAAGAGGCGCTGAGAGACGCGCGTTGAACGCGACAGTACGGGGAGGGAAGTTGCCGAGTTTGCCTCTGGAGCTCGATTAAAGGAGTCGCGCGGCAGATACGGTCGACGGGAGGATAGAAGCGTGATAACAGAGACGTTTGACCGTGCTCGTCGATCGATCCGCGCGAACCGAATGCCTTTACGCTCCGTTCGCCGCGTTGCACAAATTGTTACAGCTACGCGCGTACGTAATCCGGAGGTTCGCGATCAACCTTGTTCCGCATCATCCCTCGACGAATTTATTCCCCCGTGTCCGTATTAGCTCGCGGAGCGCCGGTGAAATTGATCGTGCTCTGATTTCCGGCGGAAATTTTCGTAATAGATTGGCAGATGAGTAGTGATAATGCCTGGATTTCCAGCGATTCGAAACTATTTTTCCAATTGTTCCCGAACTGAAGTTAAACTTACTCGATTGAGAAGTCTTCGTACGAGGTAAATAATTGTTTCAACGTTGGAAAAATGAAGTAATCTCTGAAAACGGGAGGTAATTACGGATGGAAATTAGAAATTTTGTTCTTTGCGACAAGTGTATTTAGAATGACAAGCGTCGAGAAGCTTCCAAGTGTAAAACTTATATCAGAGAAACGAAGGAGTAGGGAAAGTTCGTGATATAACAAGGAACTTTTATTTAGAAAGTCTCCAAAAACTGGGAGGGATTTCGAGAATATTTCTACGATAAGTTGCAGATAAGTTATTTTGACCATTTTGATAGTTCTGGTATTAAACAAAACTAACGCAAACACGGTGTATAAAATACGAGATGTAGCATTGAAAATATTTTTGTATCTCTATTATATCGCGAATCCATGTTTCTTTACACAAACGTTCTTTTATTCTATGCTGTTATCAGAGAGCGGTACACGCGAATCATAAAAATATTTCGCAAAATATTGAATCACCGAAAAACCGTCTCGCGTACATTGTTTTCGCTTAAAAAGTAAACTATTGTCCAAAATTGTTGCAATTTTCGGGTATAACATTAAAACAATAACTGGCAGATAATGTTTACAAAATTTTGACTTGCAAAATGTCTGTAGCCTTAAAGAAAATAACCAAAGCTAAAATCATTAATTAAATCGTCGTAAACGCGTAACAACGAGATCATTATTTACACGTCGTTTAAAATTTCAGCCAAGGAACGACGCTCAAACCCTTCTCGCGAACGTTGCTCTCTTCCAGAACGAACGCCCGTTTCCAAAATTTAGCACGGAAACGTGCGGCAAGGAAATCGAAGCGAACCGGATGCATCCCAAAGCACCTGCCATCTCCGCCGGGATACTGTTGCGCGAATCGACTCGTCCAACAATTTTATCCCTCGCCAGAACCCTTTAAGATTACGGAAACGTAATTGAGTTTCCTCTTCGCGAACGAAGGACGCAGATCGTTGTTACACAGATCGCGGCGCATAGATTCCACGATCCTCTCTCATTTGCATGCAAATGTAAAAATGCCGGCCGTGTTGCTCGCTGTTTTCGTTCTTACGCGAACGGAACGGTGGGTTTGGCCCAAGAAGAGTTAAAGGGAAGGGAGAGAGGACGCGACAGGAAGGGAAATTCGACGCGCGGTTTTGCGATGGAAACGAAACAGGTGAACACACGGTAATGAGAATCGATAATGGGGACTCGAACGACTTCTATCATGCCGAACGAACGCCCTCCACCCGAAAGCGGATAAATTGAACGACGATGCCTCGAACCGGATCGTTTTGATATCGTCGTGATTCGTTTTTAGTACGCCAGACTGCAATCCCTTTGTCAGTACAGGATTCTCTGTTTTTCTTTCTTTCTTTTTTTTATTTTTTTATTTTTATTTTTCGATAGCGCGCGACGTAGACTAGCCGCTGGTCAATTTTCGTTCGTTCAACGCTCGTTAGTTGCAAACTGTATAACGAGTATAAGCCCGGTGATGTAATTTCCAGAAGTGGCGTGGGGCTTTTTGCCATTTGTCCCGTCGTGGAGACGAGGAAGACGGAAATTTGTAATTTTCAAGGGAGGAACGGCCGCGCGAGTGTCAAACGTTGTCGAGCTTTTCTACGGTGGAAGGAAATTGTTAACCAACTATGCAGTTTAAACTGTTCACCACATCTTCCGGCGAGTAAATGGATGTTTTTCCACTAGAATGGGAAATCTCACGACGCGTTCTCACGCGGATACTGTCAAATTTTTGTAAATAACACTGGTACTGGTATTTACAAACTGTACTGATGTATATTTGTACCAGGTTGCTACTTAGAAAAATTCGTTTCGTTTTTGTCGGCGAGAGAACGCATCATAAAATTCTCTACTTTTCCCGTCGGTGTGGTCGAAAGAGAAAATTGAAAATGTAAAAGAACGCGAGAAGGAAAATTGCGTTTGCCGAAAACCCTACGCGCGCCGCCTTTTTTGTTACGGGAAAAATTCAACCTGTCATTCATTTATATTTGCGAGTGTTCTAAATGCCAATCTTGTTTGTTTCTCGAACGCGCGCGTACAGAAAACGAAAAAACGTGATGTTTTAATGTATTCATTTTATTTTCAAAGTGAAACACACATTACAAAAGTATAAAGATATAAAGATATCTCGCTGTGGAAAAATTTTTTCTTCTACGGATCCACTTGTGTAGTTTTAGAGAATTTCATTCGCTAAAACTACGACTGACATACGATGTCTGTTAATAAAATTCAAGAGCAAGGCTAAAGTAACAATTCATCGTACAACAAAGCACACAGTACTTTTGCTTATACATTCCGTACGTACATTGAAAATCGTTCGAATCTCTAGCCTCTAGAAATCTCTAATCCCAAATCCATGAAACTTCAGCGAGAAATTACGAATTAGCCGTTTCAATCACTTTGAGCTCTATGGGCTATCGTTTGAAACGTCCAAGACCGATCGATTCCCAACGATTTCAACCGAAAGGAACACATTCTCATGGCTTTGCCTGACAATGAACGCAGAAGCACCGGCTTATAGGTAATTCGAAGCTATATTATCGTGTAAGTTTCATCGAGAAGGATCGATCGCGGGATATATTTTTCCGGTGTTACTCAACTCGACTCTCTCTCTCTCTCTCTCTCTCTTCCCCGCGAAACAAAAGTTATACTATCGGTCTACAGACAGACAGACAGAGAGAGAGAGAGAGAGAGAGAAAGAAAAAACACCATCCGGTCGGATGATATCCGAAATAAATTTAAACTTTCCGCCGTAATTAAAACCGACCGTGCAAGGAGAACCCGGATAGGGGAAATACTTCGCTGCGTATCAAAGGGTGAAATGAATTTATTCCGACGACCGGGGCGCATCCGAGCAATTAGATTTCAGCATGGATTGATCGAGCTGAAAAACGAAGGCTGTTAGGGAAGAACGGAAACGCGCGCGTAAAAGTCGATGAAAATCGATGGAGCGTGGGAGGGGGAGGAGGGGGGCGGGGGGAGGGGGGGAGGCGGTGGAGGTCAGTCGAGACTACGGGATTAAAGAGAGCTTTTAAAAGCTCCACCCAGCTCGTCTCGCGCCCGTCAAGCCTTTTTACATTCTACTGTTTTACGCCGAATAATTCGGCCTTAATGCAGTTTCACGGGGGCGCACGTGCACGACATATCCGGAAATCGAGTATCAACCGGCCGGCGTTTGGAATTATTTTTGACGAGTCCCGTTGCAACGAAAGAGCGATTCAACGGGGAGTAACGACGGGTCATCGAGTTTGACGCGCGGTTGATCGATTGCGTTGTCAACGTTCCGCTCGACGAAGGAAGGTTAAAGTTGCAAGGACGAAGAAGAGCGAGATGCGCGCGGCGCGAGAAACTTTTTGGCAGTCGACCAGGAGGGGAGGAAGAGCGTTCCCAAGAGAAGAAAGGGAATGATATAAACGGTTTGCCCCCAAGCGGGAGTTTCGAAGGGAAGCAAAGCAGGAACGCGATCTGCCTTGTTTCGCTTTTCAATCGAATCTTTCGCCGACGAACCGCCAGTAACCTCTTCCGCACAATGTGTGTTATGCAGCTGTACGATAATAACTTTAGGAGAAATTGTTGCGAACGCAGGTAACATTTTTCTAATATACAAAACGATCTGAAATAGCAACAGGATATGGGTGAAATGACCGAGTTTGTCCGATAGATACAGTGACAGATAGATACGGTGAAGAGCGTAACTGTGCCAATGACAATGAGAAATTGTCGATAATTTTTAAATTGATATAACTTTGTGAGAGAAAAAGGGAGATCGCGTGGAAAAAAAATTGTACAGCGAGTTTTACGGGGTCGTTGTGAAGAGAAAATTTCAATTTTTATGACCGTGGTAGATTCAGCCGTGAAAAAGATTTGTTAATGTTTTCACCCGCGTTTGAATTTTTACAATTTCCGAGATAAATAGCAAAAATTCTCGTACTCGACGATGTCGAATCATCTTCGCAAACACCGTCAATGTATAAGTTTCACACTTTAAAACGAGATCAAATGGAGCGTTGTATAACGTTTCTTTACAAAGTTGTGTCAGTTTCAATTATAATTTTTCATCGCGCTCACGGTTATACTCCTTATAGATCAAAGTTCAACAATTGCCTAAGATTGAAACTTGTTCGGTAATCTTGAATACAAATAAGTGGTTGCAGAATCTACGAAAGCGTAACAATGTAACCAAAATAACGCGTGATGATAAATTATAAATTATTAATTGCAGTCGATCTTGGACAAGAACCTTAACTACCAATATCAACAAACGTACGCGTTTTAATTGTCAAAATGACGTTGTCAACTTCATTTTATAAAAAAAAACATCCTCGAAACGCGAAATTCGCTCGCTTGTCGCGATTAATTCGCATAAACGTTTCGAACTTGATAACGAACCGAGGAGTGTGTGTGTGTGTGTGTGTGACGCCGGACAGAGAGGAAAGAGGAGGGGAGGCGTTGCAATATTCATCGCCGTCTTCCATTTTCGGGAGGGGGAGACTTCAGGAGAGACTGCGTCACCGATAACGAGCATTGTGCGAGAGGACAGGAATCGAAAGCGACCGGTTCGTCGCCGGGTCGGGGCTGATGCGACAACTTTCTCGATTGTCGTATATGCGGCAGGAGGGGGTGAGGTTGGCTCGCTCGCGAATTCAATACGGCCGTAGTAACGATAACGCGCGGGGCGCGATAACTCGACAAGGTCGGACGGGGACGGTTCAATTCGAGCCGGGTCCCGTTTGCCAGATGCGATCGCCTCGTAGCTCATACAATTTCGCTCGGCGAGAGATTAGACGGAAGAGACGAGGAGGAAAGGGGGTGGTGGGAAGGGGAGGAGGAGCTGCTGTGACGGTGGAACGTGGAGTTTCCACGAGGACGAGAGAGCCTCAGTGTGTCCGTGAGCCTCGCTCGCGCGCTAATTGATTAGTCGGCTTCGAACCAGCAATTAACCGGCCGACCCCTTTCGTTGTCGGATTTTCAATGCGCGAAATTTATTAGCTCGGATTTCCCGTAGGACACGGCGACGCGTGTCCGTCAGCACGACGGGCGGCTCGAAGAAGAAGCGATCGCGTCGAACGACGTCGGCGCGAAATACTTTCGGAATACCTGGACCTCGCACGCGTTCGTTCTCTCTTTTCCCAGCCCTTTCAATCATCCTTCCGTGCTGTCTTCCAGCCGTCTTCCCCTCTCTGTCATTCCGGCTTTATCGGCTGACACTCACCGGGGGCTCGATATCAGGCTCCTCGCCACCGTCCTTCTCTGTCCTTCCACGTTTATCTCGATCTCTCCACCGTATTCTCGTTCGCCAGCCTCCCTCTCCCGCGCCCTCTGATTTAGGTCGCAGCCAGCCCGCTAACTGATTGAGGGTGATTGACGCTCTGGCTGAATACCGGACAAGCCCAAAACCCATTATTTACTGCTCGGGCCTCGTACAACGTTATAATTGCCGGCAGCTATTCCACCCTGCGCGCAACCCTCTTCCTCTCGATTCGATTTACCCCCTCCTCCCCCCTCGCACCCTCGCAACGGCCAATCCAACGAGTCGGCTTATCGTCCGTGTGCCTGCTGGCTCGGAACCCACCCCGGAATTCTTGTTACGATCGTGCTCGAAACCTGCGTCCTAATTAAGCACGAAATTTCATTGGCTTCGGCCGGACGTGCGGAAACGTGGAAATCGGCGTGGCACGCCGACGATCAAGGCATCCCGCGTCGCTGTGGAATTCTTTTCCACCGCCCCCACTCTCGACACGTCGATCTCTTTGCATCGTGCTGCACTTGGGAACCGAGTCGAGATGCTGCAGTTCAACTTGAAACAGCAGAAATTGTTGCAAGAATATCAAACGACTACAATGAGTAGTTCTTGTCATCTTATTATGCCACTTGTTCGAATATTTGTGTGAGTATAGGTACATTAGTATTCAGAGTTGCCAGAGTTTTAATAACAGTAGTAAGAGCAGAAGACAAAAGAGCGTAGAGTTTATACTATAAGAGTACATAAGAAAGAGTTTAAGAGTTGGTGCAGTTTAGAATAAATAAACATATCCTAAAGTATGAAAAGAAGCAGAGTCTAATTATTTATATCAACATTTGCTAAATATGGACTGTATCAAGATCGTTGAGAGCCTGTTTTTCTGCCAGCTTGACGCTCCTAGGAACAATTAGCCTGGGACGATTAGCTCTGCCAGGACAAATTGGCCAGTTCGTACGAAGCAGCTAAACGGGTGGAATATACGTCAGCAATGAAGAAGAATAGACGTCGTTAATCAAAGTGAATCTACGTCATCGAACAAGAGTAGTCTCCATCGTTAACGAAGAATACAGAATTTTCTCGTCAAAGTGAAACCAATATCAAAGTGTAATTTATCATAACGCAAATCGGACAAGACATCGTACGGTTCGCTGCAATAAAAATCACACACACACACACACACAGTCTCATCATCGAACACTCGAGCAAGTCAAACTCTACTAGTACGAGTCCAAGTACAACACGTGTTTTCCTTTCACCAGGTGAGACCGGTTAGGCAATAATAGTGGCCGCTGCACGCCGATCGATCGCTTCTGGGTATTATCTTTTTATTTCGCGGATCCAACGCCGGACGGATAAATCGAACTTTGAATTTCCATCGGGCTTCGTTTTATCGGGGAGCGACGGAGAGAAAGAGAAACAGAGAGAGAGAGAGAGAGGTTGGAAGGAAAGTGGGCTCGAACGAAGTACGTCACGTCCGGCATACAGTTTACCTTGAGAAGGATCGATCTCGAAGGAGTTAAGTGGCTGCTGGTTCTTCCAAGGAGTATACCCCATCGACTCCCGTTGGAATCACGTTCACGGCCGGCCCGTGCTCCATCGCGGCCTCTGTCATCTTAATCCCCGAGATCCTTTTTACACGGCTTTCTCATTCGCGTCCCTCTATGTACCCGGGGCACCTTGTGGACTTTGCTGCCCTCCCCAGACCAAGATCCCGGCCACACCGCGTCACCTTCTCTCTTATCCGCTTGAATTACGGCGAGGCACGTCCGCCCCTAGTGGACGTCCTGCTTCGAGGCTGGACGTCGTCCAGCTACCACGGTGGAAAGGACCGACGTCCCGTCGTCGAATGGCCCGAGCCCTGTATTAAAACGAATCCAACGCTACGTGACGTCGGATCTTTCGCCCCGACGTTAGGAAATCATCCGGATCCTGCGGATCGTTTCTCGCGACTTTAATCGGGATACCGCAGGGTACGTCGATTTCCCGGTCGCACACGTCTTCACACGCTGGATTTTCGTCTTCCGTGCGAAGCTGACAGAAAAAAAAAGAGAAAAAAAAGAAAAGAAGAAAAGGAAGCTTCGTCAGTTGCCGATGTTGCCGCGCGCGTCGACGAGGCGTCACGTGTGACGAAGACGGTGTCGCAATCAAGCGGGAATCGATCGGCCAAGTCGATAAAACCTCGAAGGATAGATATTGTCCGTGAAGACGACAGGCCGCTGCTCGCCGATCTCCGAGCAGACAATAAACGGCCAGGCGCTTTAGACACGTTCCCGTGAACACGAACTATGGGCCCTTCCGATTGCACAGGTCAGCAAGGTTCCTCTTTATTCCTCGGCCAAGGGGAAGGTCGATCGGCTCGGTGCCGATCAACGAACAAAGCGCCTCCCCCTCTCCCGTTTCTCGCCGTCGACGCTGCGTCTCTCCTCACTTCATTCTCTCTCTTTCTCTCTCTTTCGTTTTCGAGAAAGTGTTCCTTCGGAAATACCCTCGTTCTCGAAACGTTCTTTAAGAAAATTGCACTTGGGCAAGTGTCATCCGAGGCGAATCCGAACTTCCGAACGAGAATTTGCGAATTAACCTGCGTTCTAATTTGGACGTGGCGATACCAACGCCAGTCGAGCATCGAATTTACCAATAACAGTTCGTAACGATCAATTCTTGAAACGTTTTTTTGACAAAGTCAGAGTTGCTTCCTTTTCTCTTTTCTCAAGTGCAACCAAGAGGACCAAAATATCTTGTAAGGATTCTACAAAGTCAAATTTTATACTTTGTTTTCGTGATGTAATAAATTTCGAGCAATTTGAATGAGAGATTGCATTATAAAATATGCTTCGTCGTGTGTCGTTCGATTAATAACCGTACGTAAGCCCGTGCGTTTCAATTTGAATAATTTCGTCGTGTTGCGTTCCTCCGTTTCGAGGAACGAGTCTTTTCATCCTGATTTCCATAGCTCCTGTTTGCTCGTTTACTCTGTTGAAGTAGACAAGCACCATCGAGCGTGCAGAAGTTCTATAACATTTCTTTAAAATTCGCCGAGTGAGAAGCGTTGATTAAGCGATCTCTCTCTCTCTCTCTTTCTCTCTCTCTCGTCTCTCACCGGTTCCTCGGGTTTGTTAAGGTGCGACCTGTGTATCCGCTGCGAGGTAACGTCTCTCAAAGGAGCCCTTGGACTTGGCCGGTTTCTCGCGATAACGAAATCGTTGTCAAAGTCTTTGGGGCACTACGTCTTCTGGAATCACCCGGATGGAACCTGACTCTTTCTTAGGATGTTCTTTCTCTTGATCTACAATCGTCTAAATGTGAATACGAAATGTCGACGGAGCATAGTCGTTGCAACTCGGTCGATTTATCATTTTTATATAAAGTCATAAATAAAACTATAAGCGTAAACTGTTCTTCCGTATCGATTCAAATACAGAATTTGATCAGAGGACGATTTGGCAAATGATTTTAAAGAAAAGATTTTCAGTATTGAACAGTCAGGTTCTAAAGTTTGAGATCATTTGTATTAATATAGAATTTGTGCTTTAAATTCATTATGCAACAGGATGATGATCCTCAGCATTCTTCCAAGTTGCGTACAAGATATTTGAAAGATAAATGAGGTCGAAAAATTTTAATATATGTATGAATATATAATATAAATGAATTGGCCCGATTACTTAGACAAGTTCTAACGTCACCAAAATATTTAATAAAAATCTCACGACACTATTTGGACAATATGACATTTGAAAATTTAAATTAATCGAGAGAATGCCTGAAAAAGTAAAAGTTGTATTGAAAAACAAAGAAAGATTCATTTTTATGAAGCGCATGTAACATACATTACAAATATTCTTTTGTTTACAAATGTCTTTTTCTTTTTTCTACAATTTTTGTATTTAATGTAATGTCTACAGACATTATGTGAAAAGTTTCTTAAATAAAATTAATTTCAAAGAACGAAAGTTCCTTTTCAACATATACATACATTGATCTCTAACTTTTGACTCTCAGTTTTAATACAGTTAAGATTTTTTGTATTATATATATATATAAACTATTTTTATATCGTTTGAAATTAATAACTTGATTTCAGCAAAAATTGCAGATACGTCCCTCTGATTATCGATTTAAAAAATTTTATCTACAATTGCTTTCACAATTTGATTGTCATCCGATTTATCGGTCTCATATCAAATTATAAATGACGTACTAAATTAAGTTCGATTTTATTCGATTTACCGTCCAGACATGGCAGAAGATAATTTTTAATTAGTCGAAAAGCAACCACGGGTCTGTGACGTCTATTTAAAACAATAGAATTACCAAGTTAGCCAATTTATGCGGCAATATAATACTGGATTTTATACTTCTGACTGGGCTCGAATATTTCCTAAATTGAAACTGAAACAAGGAATATATCTGCCTCGTCCAAGTTCTACGTTTATCTGCAACGAGATTGACACTTTGGGAAATTTGCAGAAACTTTTGAAACGTGGTTAGAAATGCATTCGCTTTAAAATCCCAATTTAAACAGAGATACGTTTAAAACGAAATAAATTTCTTAACAACTTCACTTTTAACTATTCTTTCATCATTTATTTTAATTCTATATTCTATTGGTGTTAATTTTGGCAGGTATTCTTTTGCGATTTATGAATAAAGTTTCTGAATCAACATACTTTTACTGCTATAATAATTTAAATAATAAAATTTTTCGAATTTTATTGCCTATTATTGAACGTTCAATGAAATTAAGGGAAAACTTCAAGATTATGATAAATTTGGTAATGGACAATTTCGTTTTTCAATGATTTCAAAGACGTTTGAATTTTTACAATTTCCCAGAATGAAAGTATCTTTCACGAGCTACGTATGCGATGTAAAAACATCTTTGGAGAAACGAATTCAGTACGCTTAAACTAAAATTTTTACGCAAAATGGGATCAAATGAATTGTCGTACAGTCTTTCTTTTTACAAAGTTATAACAGATAGAAACATCGACAATTTTTCGCCCGTTATTGGTTATGCTCTTCACTGTATACGTAATTAGTACCGAGGTACGATCGGGGACTAAATTCAGATCAAAGAGTCCCGTTCGAAGTTTAATACGTTTTAGTCGTTCGTTTGCGGTGCGTAATTGTCGTACCACGTTTATTCTTCTTGCAGTTTCTTACCGCTTGCCAGATACATCTTATCTCCCAGACCTGAAACTAGCTACAAACTCGTAGTGCCGGTTGGGAGAGATAGCGGCGAATTGTTTGGTCCCCCGAGTGAACTAGGATGTGTATAACGGTGGTTAGAAGTTGGCAGGATGCTTCCAAAACGTCGCGGCTGCGGGGAGGAAGCAGCAATTTCTGCTTCGACGTACCGCGAAGAGAGCGGGCTCGAAGTTGCGACTCGAATTGTAAGTCGAAGCCTGTTACGACGCTGTTGGTGCTCTAAAAGTTCCGCTCGGTGCCGAGCGGATTCAACTATCCAAATTTCCCCCGGCAAAGAAATAATAATCAACGATTACGAGCGTGGGACACGTACCAGAGCTTCAGCTTCTGTCTCCACCTTTCTCATGGTTTCTGCCGGTTTACATTCGCCGTCGAATTAGCTACGTTGATCAGGTCTCGAGATCAGGTTTTCTCGGATTGTTTTTTCAAGCGAGATACCTCGGGTCCTTTGAGTTTCGACACTTTTGTGGTTATTATGGCGTCAAGTGTCTATGATTTTAGTTCTCTCCAAACTGCAACATTCTCTCAGTTTTCTATATTTAAATGTAACCCAGGCAAAGCGAATGATAAGTTTATTACTTCTTAATCATTTCTGTCCGGTGATATCGTACCGACGAGCTCAAAAGGAGAAGAAAGCGACGAATTAATGTATACGGGTTCGGTCACTCGTTATGGTCCGCGAACCAGTTGCCAGCGCAAGGGGATAATATATTGTTGAATAAGATAGTAAAGAACACATTGAGAGAAAACATTATTAATAACAAATTATCCTACATGTATTTAGAAATGTTTGTTAAAACGACGATAGAATTATTATATCAAGGTTCGTGTAATGGTAGCTTTAATAGTTTCTGCGTATCAAAAAATTTCAAATTATCATAATTATATTTGTTAAATTTGAAACAAATTTGAGACAAGTATATGAACATCTACTTGTTTACGTAACAAGTGTATGTATAGTAGTTCGAAGACGTCACAAATCTATATTAATATTGTACAATACACGTAATATATTTGTAAGAAGTTCCATATAATATATTTTGTAATCTTATTAACTGATCGACTACCACGATTATATTAATGAAATTTGAAACCAGCCAGAAGTTACATTATATTGTAAACACACTACTTATTATGCACATAATTCAATAGTAAGACCAACTGGTTGTTTCTACCTGCATGTTTCAAGCTTGCTCGATACAATCGTGAAATGCGAAAATGTTTTACGTCACACGCGTGACATATTCGAATGAAAAGTTCGAGTACTTTCACGAACAATTGTACACAGTGTTCCTTGCACACGACAGTCATTACCATCTCGGAAGATGCGCGAAACGTGCAAGATTCCTTAGCCCGAGAAAGTGCCAAGTATTATGAAAATTCCAGCTCTTTGTCTTTTCATCTCTCTGCGCCGGTCTTGTCCCTTCTCTGTTCCAAGATCTCCAGCCACTCGTCGCCAAGTTCGAAGACGTCGTCGGATGGGTAAAGCTCTCGTCGGCAGTTTCCGACTTGCGAAACGGCGACGTCCAAGTTGTTTCTTCGTCTTGCGGTGCCAGATATATCGAACAATGACGGGGGAAGTGGAATTTCGCGTTAAGGAAATAGGGAAAGGCAGCCGGGGACTTTCGAACTTTCGTCGAATTCAACCGTCGCGGCTCTCGCGATTACTCATTACTCGCGGAACTTACAAATTGAGCACGTGAGGCCGGATCGAGCCGTCTCTGGGAATAATAATCGGCCGCGGTTGCTCTTTGTCACGCGTCTTCGCGATGAATTCCCAGCGGCCGATTACCGGAATGTAACAACGGAGGAGCCGAGTGCCGGAGTATAATGACACCGAACCCGTAGAAAATTTATGCGCGATTTATCGGGGCCAAGCGCGCCAATGGGAAATTTATTTCCCGGCGAAGGGCAGATTGCCAAAATTGTATCGTCGTAGCTTCGTGAATAATCCGTCCGCCTTCTCCGATCGTTGTTCTAATTTTCGGGGGATTAACGTGCCGTGCCGGCCATCACCGATCCAGGCCAACGAGACGAGGTTTCAGATGGGCATGCACGCACTCGTCGAACAATGGCTGGCGACCAGGCTTGACAGTAATTACTCGATTCAAGGGATATACGTGGAAACTACATTAGAAAATGAAATTATTTATCGATATCTAGGACCACCGTGAAACGATGTAGCAATGCTTAACACTTTGAGGGACGAGCTCTTTAAACTTACGTGGAAATTCAAATTCGTCCAACCATGGATGTGAATGTTTATACAGTGACGCAATATTTGTCTGAAAGTTTGTTCACAAGGAATTAATGGAGTATTGTGTCACTTTTTATTCTATTTAAAAACTCTTCAAGTTGAAGAGTGTATCTAATCCTAATCATTTTTTCAAAACAGTTACACCGCGGTTATGTGGTTGTTCGACTTTGATTTCATTGTTTCTATCAGGATCTATGCCAACAGGAACACTCTGAACTTTTGTACATTTTTGAATTTCGACGGTGGAATCTGAGATTTAGAAATTTATTTTGCTTGTCGTGTATTGTGACAAATGTTTTGTCTTGTATCGTACACATAAAATACTAATTCCCTAGAAATTACTTATGAGCAATTTTCTCTAAATGCACTAAATGTTCCATCCGATTTTTTATATCGATTTTTTATATATTTAATACGTATCATATAAATTTTTGCAACTTATTATACCGTAGTTATACACATTATCATAGTTATTTATTTACAAGTTATTCAAATTTATTTCGTATCTCTCGTCATTTGACCACGAGAAAAAGGTTCAGCAAATTACATTCCTTTTGCAAGGTATTCTTGCAACAATCTTGTTACATTCACTAGCTCTTTTTCCTTCGAAGGAAAACAATTACCAGAATTTGTTAAAAAACACTGACAACTTTCGAATCGGGTCGTCTGCAACTGGCCGACAGTGCATGTCGGAGCCACAGAGATTGTAGAAAGAAGAGAGAACGAGATATTCCAAAAGAGAGGGAAAGGTCTCCTCGAATGAAATCGAATGAAGCCTTATTATGCGTTCCTCTTGCAGGAAGTCGCCGCTTTGCGCGGATCCTGCGAAGTGGCGAGGGTCGCGTCAACCGAATAACCAGACCATAAACCACCGGGGGCCAGGGCAGAGAAGCATGGTGGCGGTCGATCCGCAGGCCGAGTGCTCGAGCCCGTTTATGTCACCCGTAAACATCCTGTGGACTTCGACGAGCAAATACACTCGTAGCTGCTACGGTGTCTCGTAAACCCACGAGTCGAGCATTCTGTTTCTCTTCTTTCATTATGCAAAGAATATAATTATAAAATCGACTTTAGTTCGTTCATTTATTGCTTCAGGGATCACAAAGTTTGTGGAAGATCCGAGGATCCTTTATGTTTGTTTTATGCTTCTCCTTTCGTCGTCTTTTATACTGCTGACGGCAACCCTTTCTTTTCTTCAGTAACAGTCGCGTCCACCTTGCCAGAAGCAGATCGAACCGGAATCGGAGTGGGCGAACGAGGTAAACGAGGAACCGGGCCATTTCAGCCCGGCCATTTGCGCATAGACATCCCTATGAATAGAGCCCCGGAAACTATAGTCTGCCATTTGGAACCGGGAAAACACGAGGTACCGGCCGAGGTAATGACAGTTATTACCAGTGTATGACAGTGATGTAGTAATGGCACCGCCGTGATTGACGGTCGTCGAAATCTAATTGCTTGTAATGCGTTTCGTATTTTGTCGGGCGACACTGCCGCGGCGATATGAAATTTTGATATTCGCGATATGATCGTTTTCGGGCGCACGCGTTTTCGGTTTCACGAGTAACGTTGGAACTCTGCGAAAAGGGCAAGGTCGAACGAGTGTAAGTAAAACGAAATAACTCGGTATAACTAGCGAATAGATTAGTAAATTGTTCGTTTGTTTGTGCCGCGTCGCTTCTATCAACGCGTTGTCTCGTTCTCGCGGTTATTGCGACGATACGATTTCCGGTGTAATATTCTGTCCGTTCACTGGGACGCGCGTTTCCAAAATTTCGTTGTTTACATTTGTCGTTTGTAATTTATGATGTAATTAGCAGCTGAGTACTCGTGCAAGCTATAAGTTTGTTTAAGTAATAATAATGTGCGAAAGAATGGAAGGATCGTGAATGAAAATATGCAAGTTGCAGAGCGTTTCACATTTCGCCATTCCCAGAATTATAATTATGTCCTTTGTGTATTTATGTAGACATTTATTTACACCCTTTAATATTTCATATTTAATACACACGCATTTTGCGCACAGCAAAATGCAAAAATGGACCAAACAACAGTTAAAAGTGAGAAACGGAATAGATATAATTACAAGTTATTAGAGATGGTACGTTTCAAAATAATTACAAAATCGTGACAAAGATCAATCTTTTTGTTGACACATGCCATACAATTTACAAGATCGAGAGAATAGAGTAATATCGTTTTTTTATTATTATTACCTCACCGAAATATTTAACGAATAAATGTCTTCGTACATTCTCCGTCACCATTTGAACTTAATTTTTTTTTCACATTTCAATATATTACAGCAAGAATAAGAGCAGGTTGATTTTTCGCGGAAATTTATACCACGTCTGGAGGTTCGTTCAAGTATGCAAGTTTTATACGCAACGAGGTTCGTTCATGTATGACAGTTACGTTTAATAAATTAACCCCGGATAATTAAATATCGAGGTCAACCTGTTTCGGAGAGGTTATTCGGGATTCCCTTCTCGTTATCGATCTCGCGTGGAAGATAATATCACTTACTGCGGGGCGCTCGCAGTTGCTCCCGTGAACTCTTTCGCCGACGAGAATGTAACTGGAAAGAAAGGCGGAGAGAAAGGAGCGAAGCCAGGCCAGGTTCACGGTACCTCGTTATTTTCGTCCTTGCGAAGAATCTGCGAGGAACTCGAGCGACACGCGACGCCGGTTAGCACCGTCGGCGTTGTTAGCAATGAAAATTCTCTCGAGTGCAGAGAGCAAGCACACACTGGAGCTGGTGTTTTTCCTCGGGACGGAACGGGACCGTTATCGGTACGTTGTTTGACAAAACGACGAATGTCGGGCGGGCGCGCGTTGCACTCCGTGAAAATTTACAACGTAGAAAGCGATAGGAATTTTCCGGGCACGATCGGCGAGTTAACAGCTCGAAAACGGCAGCGAATTATCACTGTAACGAGGTGGATTGCGTCGCTGTCGCGAATTCAACGCGACGTCACCTACCTACCGGGGAAATTGAAACTGACTTTCTCCTCGAGAACGTTGATGTTTCGCGCGCCCGACTGTTATTAATCATTTTAGCGTGGAACAACGATATACTCGGCGAAAAATGCCAAGGACGATATGTCGTTGCCAATCGCGTCGAAAATGGCAGGTCTTCGCTCGTTGAAACGCCGTTCGTTCATCGAATTATTATTTATACAGCGGTTCTTCGTTCCTCGTTGTTATTTGAAATAAAAGGTATAAAACTAGAATTTTATAAATCTTGGCTTCGCCGGGAATTATTTTTAATAGCTGCGAAAGAAATTTTGCTGTTGAAACGGAAATAAATCTGACAGAGTTGTTGGTTTTTTTTCTTTTTTTTTTTTTTTAATCATCTAGAAGGGAAGAATGGAACTATTGATTGCTAAAATTACTAAAATATTATACCGATTGTGAGGTAACTTTCATTAAAAATTGGCAAAATTCCACTTTTGTTGCGAACCCAGAAAAAATGAAGTATATACAACTGGATATATAAATACGAGAATATGTAAACAAAGATATATAATTGTATTGCAACTTTCAATTCTATTTCACTAAAATTCACATTGAAACACGTATGAAAATTGCATGGTGTCACGAGCCACTCGAGCTGAAAAACTGAAAATGACTAAAGTTTGTTCTTTTTACGGTTCTATCGGCGTGATTAGGCCAAACTACTTACGTTCGTGTCGAGTAACGCTAGGATGGCGGCTGGCGTCTTATCTCACGGTAGATATACCCCCCTTTTAATTGCAATAACTTAATAACGTGCAGGCAATTTAAAAAAAAAAGAAAAAATAGAAAAATGTGTCGAAGAAGCGAGATTAACTTCGTCGCATTTAACGCCAGAGTGTAAGTATTGAAAAATGGCAATAAAGTATCGTTGGATACGGGAAAAGAGCTTCGATACGACAAAGAAGTCAATTTCGCCAAGCGCGTCTTTGAACATTTAAAAATTCGATATAACTCGCATGCGTAATGAAGTTGCGAAGATGATAATACTGAAAAACTCGATATCGTCTTTTGTAGTTTCGTTAACGGAATTCGAGTTACGTAAAATACGTTAAAGGATAAAGTGAATTTCAATTACACCTCTCTGAGACCCTTAACTCATAAAATGGTGATATTGCTCTTTAATGTTATTCTGTATTATTCATTTAATATTCGTGTAATGTTTGAAGAGGATACGGGCAGTATTGAAACTTCTGGTTTACTGGTAATTGCAGGACTAAAAAAAATAAATGGCATGGTACATTTAGATTGACATATCTTTAGAAGAGGGCGAGTCGGCTGGTCAATATTGACTTACGAAATTTAATTCGGTATAATTTAATTCAATTTAGTCGCGAGTAAAAATCGTCTCGCATAATAACGTTAGAATTGCAACGGAAATTAAATAATACGAATGAATGTGATAAGGAGCTCAAAAATTTAATAAACTTAATTAGAAAAAGATGATGAGACAAAACGTTAGAGAGAACAATCTCTGTTACGCGGGGTGAAACTGTTCGCTAAATACACTGTCGATGCAAAGTACATTAGATAATTCATTTCATGAAGATATTACAATTTCTTTAATTCAGTAGGAAAATCAGAGAAAAGGATACTGTGCGTGATGACGTAATTGCATAATTTAGTAATTGGATCCCGGTTAAAGCTCGCTCCTAGTGGAACGCTATATTAAAATTGATTAGGCTAATTGTAACGAAGCTACCTAGAGCTACATTACCGCGCAAAAGTTTGCAACAGCCTCTCATTTTTGGATAAACTCGCGTGGTAAAATAATTGTTTAGAAACTGTTGCTATATTAACGATTTTTCGCTATATTAACGCTTTGTCGATTTTTACGCGTAATCGTGTAACGAGTTATTCTTGATCGGTAAATTTCTAGTTAATAGATAAATTTTCTGCAATCTAATATTTTCAATTCCAATGATTTCTTCTTTTTTCGAAATCGATATAAAAACGGAAATCATTATTTTTCAAGATACTTGATATTTATGTATATCGTTGGCAAACTTAAACGTCACTTAAAACACGTCTCCCACGTTTGATGCAGTCTTTACGAATTTTTTTTTCTGCAGACTCTATCGAAGCTACAGTTTCTTCGTACGAACCGAAAGTTTTTCCCTGTCTCTATACGAAACTAACAGCTCCCCTAAATCCTCAATAAAGCGATAAAACCGTCACGGTCGCCGGACAATTACGATGCATTAAATATGACGCTTAATAAGTAAATAAATGGTAACACGACCTAATTTATCAGTTCGTGGAATTTCGATCATACCATGGATCGATGGGTGAAAATGTATGCGATCAACGATGTGACGTATCAGTGTTGAATGACAGTATTGGCTCAGTGCTAACACTGAGTCAGTAATGGCCCTCCTAAAGTGACGTACGAACACTTATTCATTCCAGTGGTTGTTCATCCACCCTCTCTTCGATTATTTGTCATAAACAAAAATATAAAAAGACACGCTGAGAAGCTAAAAGATCGCTCTTTTCCATCAAGCGGACCTTGTAACATTATTCTCTGCAACGACCACGGTTGCAACGTAGAATAAAACCCTCTTGAAATTATAAATGTCGTTCCTTTGCGCGGAGTATCAGTGTGTCGTAAACTAGTTGCTTTCAGGCTTGTTCCATCCCCCGAGTTAATTCGTAAATGCTTAAAACGCAGCAGCACTAACGGAGAATTCGTGGTTGGGGGGAGAGACCGATTTCGTAAAGCCAGGGGTTGCAGTTTTCATCGCGGCCGCGTCACGTAAAGTTCCGGCCGCTTACGGAAGAACGAAACACACTCGGTATATTTACAGTAATAGCAGCGTGGCACGGGGTTACTTCCGGACAGCGGCGGCCGATGCAACCCCCGGGCGAGCATGGGGCGAGTATGTGTGTATACGTATGTGTGTATACGTGCACAGGCGAATTTCGCGTGTGTTGGACAGAGTTAAGGGCCTGCGACTACGAGACCAGAGCGAGCACTCTGGTCTGGCCCCAGAAAGAAAGAGAGAAAGAGAGAGAGAGAGAGAGAGAGAGAGAGAGGGGGGGCGAAAGAGAGCTGGAACAGGTCGATTCGTAGGAAACACGCGTCCGGTGTCGCGTGCGACCGCGGATATCTGATACGGAACGAAACGCGAGCGTAATTCTCTTCGACGCTGTCGCGTTATTTATAAATCGTCCTGAACTGCCCGCCGGTTATTATCACCGGCCGTTACAATTTTTCACCGGGCCGCTCCCAGCCCGAAACGTCCGCTTAACTAATTACTATTAATTTCACGGGCCGCGTCGTAATTTCCAGCGCGACAGCCATGGACGCTCGTGGATTTCGATTCGCAGTTTCGAGCGCGTCACCGAACAGGAGAAAAACAGGGAAACAGGATGAAATAAAAATAAAAAAAAAAAAAAAAGAAAAAAAGAGACAAACAGATAAGGCAAAGTGCATGCTCGTTAAATGCGCGCGATACTCTTTTGACGCAGCCCTCGCCACTTTGTTCGCGCCAGCCAGTCATTACGCCCACTCCTCTTTCTCTCTCTCTCTCTCTCTCTCCGGCGCCGGGGTTGAGAAAAATGCGCGACACCGGATGCATCCGTCTTCTCTCTTCCCTCCTTCCTCTCACTCGACCGCCATCCGATTATTACACGCGCGTTAAATCGCTAGCCAAGAGTTGTTTCGACAGATGAGCTTTAATAACACTCCCCCCCCCCCCCCCCCAACCGAATGTTTCCTCTGTTTCACGCTGAATCCACCTTCCGAGGCCACTTTTCCAAAGTGGAAAAAGAAGAGGACATCCGTTGCTTCCTCCACCGTGTCTCTTTCTCGTCGTTTCTGAACCATGATGGCAGGGCGACGTCGTGGATTAACACAGTTGCGATTCGGACTCGTTGCAAATTCGTTTACCTTGGCGGCGCGCTTCGAGTTTCGGCTCGTTCGTTCTTCCGCCTAAATGAGAAAGAGAGAGAGAGAGAGAGAGAGAGCAGAGAGTTATTTACGGTATCGATCGGAAGCAAATTTTCCCACGGCACGTCAGCGCGGGGAAAGATGTCGTAAAGATAATTGAAAGACGAAATTAAAAGAGGAGGAGGAGGAGGAAGCCGAATAAAATGGCGCGATTAGAGCGACGTATACGAAGTAATCCTGGGCGAGCACGTAAAATCTGGTCATGACGTAAGCGGATTAAGGTATTAAGAGGTTAAAGTTGAGAAGCTACCGACTGATACCGGCTCGTTCCGTCTTGTCAAATACCGCTTACCTTAATCATAGGATAGGTTCCGGCGACTCATTACTGGCGTTTCGTCGCTGGAGAAACGACGACGACGACGACGACTGCGCCGGAAACGAAGGAACCAAGCCACACCGATAATAAGATCCCGAGCGTCGCGATAACCGAGCGAAACCGGAACACAACGTCGAAACTACCGGGACTGCCGGCTGACGTCGACGTACGCAGTGTAAACGAGAAATTGATTGATTAGGAAACTTTCTTGGGCTAAGAAGCGCCGCTAATACCGCCGGCGTTGCTGGCCGCCTCGAAAATCTCATTACGATCCGATCTCGAGTTTGGCCAAACAGACCTGCCAGCTGGCAAATTCGTTTCACCGTCTTTCGTACGATCGGCGACAAAACGGCAAGTTACCGGAGTGGTTTAAGAGGTTAATTAAATCCCGCCGGGCGGTGGATCTATCTCTCGTGATTTAGCGGCGGCCGCTGGTTATTTCCGCGAGAGCCGTCGTCGATCGTCGCCACGTTTACAATGGAGGCAACTTTCGTCCGGCCGCCTCGCGCAACCGGTCGTTGCAACCAACGCCCGGTGTCAACCAAGTTGAAGCGATTTCCAACTACCGAACAGTTGATTATGCAAAGCAGAATTCGCGTTGGCCAACTTTTCGGCTCGGTGCAACCGAGTTGATCGCCCGGAAATTGTTTACAATTCGTGGAAACACAACGACGACGAAGTTGAAGCGACTCTCGATCGTCGCCAGTATTTTTCCCCTCCCTCGAACGATCTGGTCGAAGGTTTTACGTCGAAGTTGAAACCGAGCGATTGCGAGCCGGCAACTAAATTCCTCGATTCCTGTAACATCGATCGCACGAACGTTTTATGGAACGTTGGCAACCGCTCTTAACCATTCTTCATTCTCACGCATATTTGCGAAGTGGCAAATCAGGTGTGAAATAGTTTTACCCACTGCGGTGGCCATCATTGAACGACGAGGTACAAACTTTCTAATCGAACGACTTAAACGCCCGAATATAAACTGTCGAAGAAAGGAACAAAGGAAAAGAAAAGAAATGGACGAGACTCTTTGAAACGGGACGATAACCCTCGGAATGATATCTGATTCCTTTCACGCGACTGCGCCGGCTACTTTACAGCGTTTCGACTCGCCGAGCGGCTTTTTAACGGGTGCCTAATTCGTTTCCGCGTTGCACTTTTCGCAGCCATTGTGTTTCCTCGTGTTTCGCGAGCGGCTCTCTCTCTCTCGCCCCCCCGGGGGAGAGAGGGAAAAGGAAGAAGAAGAAGAAGAAGAAAAAAAAAGAAAGTTTCCGAAGAAAGTGGCGTTTCACGAGCTAGAGCGCGAGAGCCTTTATTTCCTCGTGCTCTTACCTCCGCTCGAGTGCGAGTAATCCTCCCCTATCTGCCGGCCGCGTGCGCGCCACCCTCGTCTTACCTTGTCTCCGTTTCGTGTTTTGCCCCGCGCCTTCTCTCTCCCTCTCTCTCGCGTTCGTTTCCCTCGTTCGTTCTCAGCCTTCGTTCGCGATCCTTTTTTCAATTTCTTCCCCGGCACGCGCACACAGACCGGCGGCTGCGATCGAATTTACGCGCAACACGTACACCCCCACGATTGTTTCTTCCCCTCTTATGATCACTCTTTCTCTCTTTCTCTTTTCCCTCTTCTGTTTGCTCTCTCGATTCGTTCCCATCGTCGTTTCTTTCACTGTTTTCAGCTCGTCGCGTTTTTTTATTCCATCTCGGTCACATCACCTCCCCCTCCCCCTCCCCCCGCTCCTCTCTTTACACGTGCATTTTCTTGCATACTCGGTGAACCGGGTCGAATGCATACTTATGCGACGCGCGTGGCGCTCTGATACCTTTTTAAATATATACGTGTACGCGTGGCTTTCAGTGGCGGAGGCTACAGTGCACACAGACGCGCGTGAAATGCAGTCTCGCGCCGCGGTTGCTATTCTTTAACTTAAACATCGCGGCCTAGCCCAGCGCGCGGTGAATGCGCGTGGAAAACACGCGCGACCCAGCTTTTTCCAAATACTAATTCAAACGATCGTGATTCGACGCGGCTTTTATCCATTCATCCAGAGACGCGATATTTTTTGTTTCACAAAAAAAAAGAGAAAGAAAAAAAAAAGAAGGGCGATAGAATGAGAGAGAGAGCATCGTTTCGCAGTTTTGGACCAACGCCGCGGCAGATTTATCAGCCGGCGTCGAGCGGCAAAGTATTTGCATACATTTCGAGTAATTACTGGCTGCATTTGAAAAAAAATTACAGTTCCCCCCACCCGTTGATGGATAGAGGTGGTTGTTACCACGGTGTTTCAGGAAGTTTTTTTCTTTTTTTTTTCGGGGAGCAACTTCGCAGCGTGTCGGCTACCTCTCCCACGGGGGAACGTGACCGTTCCACCGTCCCTGCCCAGCCGCGAGATATTCGAGACGAGAGAAAAGCGCGCGGATTTTTTCTTTTTTTTTTTTTTTTCTTTTTTATTCGACTGAAATCATTATCGGTCGTTACCATTAATAATCACGAGCCTCGTAACAACGTCCTACGGGATTCGGGCCCGCCGCGTCGATGAGTTCTCACTCTCCTTCTTTATCCACTGTCCTCTCTCTCTCTCTCTCTCTCTCCCTCTCATTGCTCTCGATGTCTCGTTGCCACGGTGACGTGCAACCTCGTTTAATTGCGAAACATTCCCGCCACAATACGAGGCGATGAATCAACGATTCGCGGTCTCTATTTCCGTTTAATTACAAAATATTCGCGATATCAACTCGCCTCGGACAAAAAGTCGCGACGCCGTATATTTTCTCACGCTGTCGCGCGGCAAAATGTCGCCGGCTGAATTCATCGCGCGCGCGCGCGCGCGCGCGCGCGCGATTCATTGGGAATCTTCCTCTCTTGTATAATAGTTCTCGACGCGAGAATCGACGAAACGAACGAGCGAGCCTCGACTATCGTTATATCGTTATATCCAGCGAAACTCGTTGTCGGATATCGATGTTGCCGCGGTCGAAACACTCGGGTCATCGTCAGGTTTCAGAATTTCGTTTCATTTTCACCGATTGGTTTCCTTCATTCCACGCCGACCCGAATTACCGGACGTACAAATTAATTTCCTTTCTTTTTTCCAGAAATTTGTCGTTCATTTGCAAGAAGCCGAGACGCATTTCAGCATCCGGGAAATGATCTCCGTTAATTTTTGTGCTGTGGTCTCTTCGTGAACACGAATCTCGATTTGTGTAATTTTTGAAAAAGGTATTCTGTACTTTTTATACGTGTGTTTAAGTATGATCCATCCTCGTTCGAAATTCTTAGGGCAAGTACTATATTTCAATAACATTTTATAGAATAAAACATCTGTAGCGTTGATGTATTAACAATTGTGGTACAAATATACACGCAATTTAAAAATTTAAAAATTCAGTATTATCTGCTAAGTGTTAAAAGTAAAGTTTCCTAAGACTTAAAATGTTAAAAATAAAGTTTTTTAAGCGACAATCGTATAGTCGATACCAGCAAATCTCTCGACTAATATTAGTTTCATCAATTCCTTAACTCCCTATAATATCACGTAGTTAATTTAATAAAAAGTGTTCATTCTGAATATACTTATTAGTCCGTTATTGCGTTTTAATGATATTCGAAGTGACTCATTTATCACAATCATTAGTTGTCAAATTTTCAATTGGAGTAAAGTTACGTATAATTAATTAACAGTACCTTGTATTAACAATTGTGGTACAAAATACACACGTAATTTAAAAATTTAAAAATTTAGTATTATCAGCTAAGTGTTAAAAGTAAAGTTTCCTAAGACTTAAAATGTTAAAAATAAAGTTTCTTAAGCGACAATCGTATAGTCGCAACGATACCAGCAAATTTCTCGACTAACATTAGTTTCATCAATTCCTTAACTTCCTATAATATCACATAGTTAATTTAATAAAAAGTTGTGTCCATTCTGAATATACTTATTAGTCCGTTATTGCGTTTTAATGATATTTCAAGTGACTCATTTATCACAATCATTAGTTGCCAAATTTTCAATTGGAGTAAAGTTACGTATAATTAATTAACAGTACCTTGTATTAACAATTGTGGTACAAAATACACACGTAATTTAAAAATTTAAAAATTCAGTATTATCAGCTAAGTGTTAAAAGTAAAGTTTCCTAAGACTTAAAATGTTAAAAATAAAGTTTCTTAAGCGACAATCGTATAGTCGCAACGATACCAGCAAATCTCTCGACTAACATTAGTTTCATCAATTCCTTAACTTCTTATAATATCTCATAGTTAATTTAATAAAAAGTGTCCATTCTGAATATACTTATTAGTCCGTTATTGCGTTTTAATGATATTCGAAGTGACTCATTTATCACAATCATTAGTTGTCAAATTTTCAATTGGAGTAAAGTTACGTATAATTAATTAACAGTACCTTGTATTAACAATTGTGGTACAAAATACACACGCAATTTAAAAATTTAAAAATTCAGTATTATCAGCTAAGTGTTAAAAGTAAAGTTTCCTAAGACTTAAAATGTTAAAAATAAAGTTTCTTAAGCGACAATCGTATAGTCGCAACGATACCAGCAAATCTCTCGACTAACATTAGTTTCATCAATTCCTTAACTCCCTATAATATCTCGTAGTTAATTTAATAAAAAGTTGTGTCCATTCTGAATATACTTATTAGTCCGTTATTGCGTTTTAATGATATTTCAAGTGACTCATTTATCACAATCATTAGTTGCCAAATTTTCAATTGGAGCAAAGTTTAACGTATAATTAATGAACAGTACCTTTCTTTCGCAAGCGAATGAAATTGCGGTTATTTCGGGAGTTAATACACGGTTCACGTGCCATGTGTACACGTGTATTAAGAACACGTATCCTGAAATTTCTTGATACACGTTTCACGTGCCAAGTGTACACGTGCATTTTCGAGAAACCGCTTTCTATATATTTATTCCATTTGTCAGCCAATTTTCGGATCTTTTCTTCAAAAAAAAGAAAGACTGCAGTTTCGAGTTAAAAATTTTGGATCATATCGACGCTTGAAGATGAGAAATTTTTCCTTGCGACTGTACGACCGATCGTTCGTTTCTCGATTAAAAAAAAAAAAAAAAAATGATCGCGAGAACCTCGAGAAAGATTTCAACTCGAAAGTTACGACCGATTGATCGCAGATAATAATAATGGAAACCGACGAAACTCGATGGAAATTTTGATGGTCGGGGAAATCTTCGTCCGAGACGGTTGCAGCTCGTCAAGGAGGTTCGGAAAGGTCCGGGCCATTAGCCGGTGAGGAAGGTTGCATCGCGAGAAGTAGCGTTTCGCGTGAACGCGTCGATTAAGGCGGAGTGGCTTGCTCGCGGCATTATTCGCGCGGCTCTCGATTTACGAGCGACCGATAACGAACCAGCCATTTTTGGGTTAAGTTGCTTCGTTAGCGGGTTCGTCCGGCGCTGTTGGAAAGCACCGATCGCGATTCACTCGACGAACTCTCGCAAGGCGAATGGTGCCTTCCGATCGGGCGATATCGATCCCCGCGTGAACGTCGATCGTCGTCGACGATTTGCCGAGTCTCGTCACGCGCCCTCTCTTTCGCCTCGCTGCGGTAAACAACGGCCGAGAGGAGAGAAAATGCGAAAGAAAGCGGAGGCTAAAGGAAAAAAAAAAAAAAAGAAAATTTAGGGAACGACCGGGAGTACACTGTTAGCAACGGGGGTGAAAATCGGGGAATTTTGCAACTGTCACGCGAAGACTGGCGCGTTTCGTAAATCAGAAATCGATAGCTCTTTCCTCGGCGGTATCAATTTATTCGATTTCCCACGGCCGGCGCCAATTTCCCATCGATTTGGCGGGCTCGGCTCTCGGCCCGATCGGCCACCGACTTATTTAACACCACGGCCGCGCTGAATTTCCGTACCGCCTGGATTCCAATCGTTCCAATTAAAAATTCAAAGCGAATCGAATTCCACTTTTTGGCAGGCAGTTTTTGAATGGCGATCCCAGGCCGCTTCCATTTCGCGTTTCATCCGTCGGCGGGCCGGCGGATCGCGTTTTCGATCTTCGGACGGCCGGTGGAAACGAGCTATCGTCGATCGTAACTCGCCGCGAGAGGGAAATATCAGTGTGCACGCGCGGTGTACGACGATCAATCTTCCTGGTTCAAACGCGAACACGGCGATACTCGACGATTGACAAAGTCGCGATTTCGTTTCTCGTTTCGCGACTGTGGTACCTTTCGCCTGTGGAACCGCAAAGCATTTCGTTATGCTTCAGCGACGCATTAACCGCTGTCCAGTGTCACGTATCGTTGACGGAGAGCGTGCATCAATTTTCCACGTGAAACGACAGACTGGTGCTTAGTTTGCCGTTGCAAACGTGTCTCTCTCTGTTACTTTAACTCTTTCGTGTCGTTAGAACGTTGCGAAACTGCCCGAGCTTTACAAATTCATTTGCCATTTCGAAGTTTGATGTTTGAAAAAGGCAAAAAGAGAGAAAGACCAGAAGATACTTTTGAAGACACTCATGACGAATGGAAATAAGTTTCGATTCGTTGTATTGAGAGTTAGCGTAATAAACTAGCACGCATTCGTCGCTCGTTTGATCCAAGTGCATCTTAACCTATCAAGTATCACTAAAATTTCAGAAAATTATAGAATATAAATACTTGGAATTAACAGCCATAATGGAGCATCATTTCGTAATCATGAAAATTTGCAGAATATGAAGAATGTAACATATACTCGACTTTGGTTGCTCAGAGGTATTGACACAATTAAACAAACGTCTAAACATCTATTAATGCTAGAACAATCATATAAAGTATATAATAGTACATACAAACCATTATAATTCAAATGGCAACTAAAATAAATAGACGAGAATGTGTCTCTCAGAAACAGTTGTGAAGAACGAAGGTCTGGAATCAGTCGTATTCAGACAGGTTCGATTGTTACAGCGTTGAAACAATAAAGTTATATAGAATTTCTCCGATAGTCCTACGAAACAATAAAGTTGTATAAAATTTCTATGATAGTCCTACTAAACAATACTTCTCACATTTGTTCGGGAAGAGTGTTAAGACATACTAATCTCGCAGAAGATCTTTGACTTCAGCAAGCTGTGATGTTTCAAACAGAAAAAAAAAAAAAAATAGCCATCTGCGAAATTTACACCGGGGCCAGATAATCGGCGGCGTTCTGTTAACAGATGCTCCAAGTTGTACGAGCCGATTTAACCGGAAACACGACAACATTCCTCTACGCCCGGCATCGTCGTTCTACGAGCCATTACGCGTTCGTTACACGTACGCGGACCTCGTTTCTCCTCGGTGTAACCGCCCCTTTATTACGCTCGTCGGTGGCCTGGTCGTTTATTGTTATCGGATGCAGAAATTTGGATAAGAGGAGGACAGCAGATTTCAGTCTACCGGTAATTGTAAACGATTCTTGAGAACGATTTTCGATTCGCGCGCGCGTCGTGATTGAAATATTCAGCGGTGGAATCGCGGTGGAAATCGTCGTTCCTTAGACAAACGAAGCTGTTTGCATTCGTAGTCGGCACTCGGTGATAAAATATAATGGATGATTTACCTCTTATCGTTTGGAGCAAATCATTCTAACGCGAACGTTCATTTATTTATATTCTCTCAATTATTTACACTTTATTAGATTTTATTACTTGTAGCGTCGCGTGGATTCTCTATATTCGTTGTATTCCTAAATTTCTACAAATGCGTATAAATGTGTGTGTAAAAGTGCATCTGTACATAATAAATTCCGCGTTTGTGTTCGCGAAATCGGAGTGATCAGCTGCCAAATTTTCAAGAGACAGAGTTCTCAAATTTGCTCAGAATACGTCCCCGGCTTGTAATATACATACTTTCTCCATCCAATATAGAAAAACTCTCGGCCAATAAAGTGTAAACTATATTTAATTAAAAAACGTTCGTTTAAATAAACGAGTACGTGTTTCTACGGCTTCGGATGATCCGAGGAAACAATTCCGAGCTCAAGCGAGCCAATCGGAACAACGAGTACGGCGATGGACACGATGGAAACTCGCACGATGGTCGGATACGTTATGGATCGCGGAGGTTATTGCACGTTGTTGGCGAGCAAAGGGGCCCGGCCAGAGAGAGAGTGTGTGCCGTTCAATTCGTAGGATAGTTAAGGGCACTGACGTAACTACTGGAGCTAATGAGGCATAAACAACCAGGGTGCTAGCTACTCGACCCCGTGTCCTAACCACCATCCGAAAACCCCCGTGCCTATCTCTCTCCCCGTTTTACCTAACCAACTATCCCCGTCCATTTTAGTGGCCGTCTATAGTTTAGTCACTGTTCTCGTAAACTAATAATATCGGTACCGCAGGACGGTCCTTTCGTGCGGCCAGCCTCGAATTTATCGTTTCCGACCTCGTCGACTATCCTGGTTTACCCACCGACCGATCTTACCGTTCCTCCTCTTTAACCTCTCCGCGACCGAGGGACTTTGACACGCACGCGCGTGGCACGGAGTTTGATCAAACTGGCGGCCAACGCCAGGAGGAATATTATAAATTTGAAACAAGTTGGAGACAGGTACAGAATACGTGTTTGAAGCGAAATATTTTTTGCTCGTTGTGCTGGACAAAATGGTGTTTGTGAAATATATACATTTCGATAGTAAGTTTCGCAACTGTTGCTCTGAGGTAATATACTGATCATCTCATTGAAGCGCAGGGAAATGAGTGATCTAAGTCAGTAAATCTTAATCTGTGGTCCATTCAGAGAAAGTGGCAGGCTTGACATTTTATTTGAGACTTACTGAGTTGTTATTTTGGAGATAACACCTTATAAACGCCTAGTATTACTAATAATTTAGCAAATTCTTCTCTCATCTGATTTAATTCGATTACTCTAACGAAATGAGAAATATCTCCGACATAGCTGGTAATATTCACAGTGAAATTGAATATTATCACAGATGAAACACATCTAGTGATTTCAGTAAGAAACGAAACACGCGATACAGAATTAAGCAAGCGTAATTATCATTGCAAAAGTTCAAAAAGATTCCGAAAATAGGATTTATATTCTCTCGAACCGCAAAGGGTTAAAACGCTCCAACTTCCGGCAACACTTTCAGGAAAGGTGTTCGATAAACTGAATTATTCATAAGTTTCGCGGTGCGTCACGGGCTTTTATTTAATTCGAAATAACCTCGACGCGCATCGAGCTGCGTCACGATACCCGCTCGGTCCCCTGCGAGGCGGAATCGCCGTGCCCTGCGATAAGGAGGAATCCCCCGGAACCGATACACGTACTCGAACCGTGAAACCGGCTCGTTCTTTCTCCACCGTATCCCCTTTTCAACGGGTCGCGAGCCGCGCGGAATTCTAATCGCACGCGACACGCAACAAGTTCGCGTGAACGATCGAGCCGTTGATAATTTGACGAAAGGGAAGAAACGATCGTCGCGTTCGACACTCATCTTTCCACAGACGTAGAGTTGAAGCAGGCACGTGTCTCGATTCAAATTTTATTGCGAGCTGAACGCGAACGATGACCGGACTGGTGAATTTTTGCGAATCGACATCTTGGTTCATTTGTTGTAATTTCATACTGTAATTGTTGGATGTCGGTGGATCCCTAAATTGTCAACAATACACATTGCAATCGTGACGTCTTCCTTTTATTTATGTATACATACGTTAGGTATATTACGTAGCGTAGGAGTCGAGTAGTCTGAATTAGTGCGATCGAGAAAATATATATACGTGTACTTGTAACTAGATAAATTAATATAAACTACCAGCCCGCTGCTATTATTTAAACCAACGGTAACAAAGAAAGAGAGTCGAAGTACCACGGATTTTGGTTTCTGTTTCTTTTTGTAATATCTTGAGCGTATTGTAAGCGCGCAAGTTAGGAAATGGAATGTACGAGAACCTTGTTTATCTGAACAGTAGACGAGATAACCGAGGAATTTTGGATAATAGCGGTTCACCAGCTTTCTCCATTTCCTATTCTCTATGTTTGGATAATAAGAGGCAGTAAGATAGGGAGTTGATCAATTATAAGTTCGTATATCCGAGCTTCAGTATTAACTGATTCGTATAAACATGGTTTTAGCCCAGCTATCTGAAACCCAAAAAGGAACACGGTATTGCAATTTAATTTAATTATAACAAAACTATTGATCTCGAAAATTCTATTAAATATTTCATTGCGCGTATAATGTCGAAAGATAAATAGTCATTTTCACATTGTATGGGAAATAATTTTTGCAAATACATTTTTTCTCTTTTTAAATTGCAAGTACTATATACGTATTTTATCCATTATTACATTAATAACAAATTTGGATAAAACACTAAACAAAAGTATTTTAATTATTACTATCGAAATGATTGTTTAAATAATGTATCGTCTTATTATCTCTATAATAATTCTACACGAGCACACGAAATTTTGTGTTATTCGAGTAAAATAATTTCGTGCTAGTATAATGTCTCGAACAATCCCCGATTTTGTTACATAAATCTTCCCACTGGGATTACGCGTTATTTTATTTCGATAAATTGTCTGAAATGAAATTAAAACGAAATTTGTCCGATTGGATAAAACATTGTTCTCCCAAATAAAAGTGGGGAAAACAAATTAGTGGAAACGTTATTTCCTATATCTGTGTTTCTCGAGCAAGATTCACCGGACACTGTTCAGCAGTGGATAGCCACTGATAAAAACCGCACGTCTGCGTTGGGGCCTTATAGCGCGAGTCGGAACAGCGCTCGGATTAAACGTTGACTCGTACTACTGGCGTCCCATCTGTTCGCTCCGCCATAAAACGGGGCGGTTGATACCTATAGACGAGCGAGGGATAAATTCGTTCGCCCAGGTGACGTGTTCCTTTCGACAATTAAGAAACCGAGCCAGACAAACTGCCGACCTGTCGTAAAACGTCCTCCCGAAATTTTCACCGAAAGCCAGCAGCCGGTGTTTCGTCGAGCGTAGACCGATCCTCGTCCCCACGACTTCTCCAACGACCATCACCGCCACCGTCGTTCGTTAAGAAGAAATCTCTTGAAGGACTTTTACTTCTTCTCGGCTAGACGAGCGTCGACTAACCTGATAAGCTCTCTCCGCCCACGTAGCGATAATTACGTAGCATCAGCCAGCTATTCGAGCTCTGTTTACTCCGTGGAAAACGCGGGAAAGTGGGGACCGACGCGGAACACCGTGGCGGAAAGGGGAAGTGCTCCGAAAAAAAGAAAGAAAAGAGAATACGGTAACCAGGTAGCGAGAGAGAGAGAGAGAGAGAGAGAGAGAAACGAAAGGTTAAGAAAGAAGGAGAAAGAGGAAAGGACCAGTGTAATTCTAACGGGTTTAAGAGAGTCGTTTTTAAAGCTCGTCGACCGAAAGAATCGGCGGGTGTAGAGAAAGGCGGGACAGGGACAAAAAATAGGGACAAAAACCAAGAGGAAGAGAGAAAAGGGAACGCGGATGAAAAGAAAAGAGCGAGAAAGGCCGCTCGTTGGGGGGGGGGGGGGTAAGGATGGGACGTGGTGCGCGACAGAAAAGGGAGATGGACCACCTATGGAGCTGCAGGGAACATCAGGCGGCCGTACTTCTTTGCGTTTCAAAGTAATTTCGTTAAACGTTCGTGGGAGGGAGGGGAAACGTTTCCGTTGTTTAAGCGTACACTGCTGGTCCGTTTCTCGTCGTTGGGAACGCTTCGCGGCCATGCCCATACACGTCACCGACAAAGACGATAGTTCGGAGAGTGATTTCAGAACGTTGCCTTTTCCTTCTGAATATTTCCCGATACTGCGTTTACCAATCGATCGTTTGCGTTCTTGCAATTTGCATTTCGGTGAATTTCAGTTGCAGCGGCCGTTTTTATTAGATGACGATTATCGGCAGTAAATTATTAGAAAGGGCAGAGTATAAATTTCTCCGACTCGCCATTAATAACATTTAACTGGTACATTTCGTGTACGCGATCATGATCAGACCGCGAATTTTCATGCAGATTCATGTTTCTGAGAGTGTAATTAAAAAACTGAGTGAAAAATCGTTTCGCGTACCAAATGTTACAAGCCACAATTACCGTCGTTTGTTCAGACTTGGATTAAAAGTGGAATCGTGGGAAAAAATGTTCGAATTATAATTCTTGTATAAAATTACCAAGGATGTGTAAATTGTCCTGCTGAATTAAGTAAGATTTAGTGTACAGTCTCTGACTATTAATTTAGGATCACAGTTCTATATGTTTTTAGTAAAGTTGAACGAATTGAACGAAATTTAATTACAAGATCTACGTAAAGTATTATTAAAATGTTACACAGACATATATATGTATCGGTAAATGTGATATTTTATCATGTATTACTGACAATGAATATTATTGCATGTGTAGTTGAGTGTAACTGAGTAACAGTTACAAAAGATATGCGATTTTGGTTTCGTATCGTGGAAAAGAAATGTATCGAAGTGATACGTATAATAAAAGCGAAGCGAATTTTACACTTGTACGAATTTTAATAACTAATGATATAATATTTAATAGTAAATAAATAATAATGGTTAAAAATAAATTAACAATTAGTGACGTAGCTTTAGTTAGCGATTATAAATTTATGTAATAAAATCAATCAAATCAAATTCCTGTTCAGACTTTCCAATTTTATTAAAAATTTGCGGGACGTTGAAAATTACGAGCGGCAATTAAAAAATTCAGTGGCTGCATTTAACGAAGACAAATCATTAATGCTTTTCGATTCGTAGCTGATGAATTGGGCTAGAGTATCGTCACGTTATAACTATAATTAACAATCTGAACTATATTGAAACGACTTTAAATGAAAGAACTAGAAAAAAAATAATTCAACTTGTGAATTTTATGTTGTAAGATGTCAACTACGGAATTCGTTTATTTAATTTTTCAATCTTGACAACCAATCATGATATACGATGTTCGTCTAATAAAATTATGAAGTTAATCAATTCTCGATTCTCCTAATGTATTTAATTGCAAGATATTTAGTCACTAGATCACGGACTAGCAAAATTTAAAAAATGTAAAATGAATATATGATACATGATATGATGTAATCATATATTTCATACAATATAATATGAGAAAGTGCACAAAATATCCAAAGTATGATATTTCCTACAACAGTTGGTATGTAAAATGTACGCATTTCTTTAATTACATCCTCAGAAACATAAACTTGCATAAAAATCCGCATAACTCGTGCAACTACATAAATATTTCTAATTTTATTCCTTGCTGTCTATTTCTTTGTATTAATTTTGTTTTTATTAATTTGGCTTGTATTAACTTGGTTTCAATTTTTTAAAAAATACCTATAACAAGTAACAGAATGCGTTCATTTTTAAACGTGTATATTTATTTAATGTATTGTATATATATATATAGTTTATATATAAATTTATTATATATTATAATTAAATTTAATATATATTGCATATATATTAAATTTAATTATATAATATAGTGTGTATATAATTAATAATATATATAATATAATTAATATAAAATAATATATATATAATATAGTGTATATATAAATTTATTATATATTACAATTAAATTTAATATATATTACAAATTTATTACATGTATATTATAAATTAAATCTCTAAAAGTAATCAAATCAAATCTCAGTCATACACCAGTCATATCTGTACAGATCAAATACTCAAAAGAATCATTGTCACGATTATTATTATTATTATTATTACACGTTCCACGTTCACTAACGTTCGCCGACAGCGATAATAAATCATTGGAAACAAGTTGTTCTTTCGTACGAGGAATAGAACGCGAACGCTTTACGAACAGGGCAAAGTCGTTGGTAATTGCTCCCCCCCCCCCCCCCCGAACGCGGAGAACGACGTTCGATCTCTCTGTGTCGATGGAAGTTACACAGTTACCCCGTTCAACCGGCGGAAACGGCGGAAAATAGAGGAAAAACGGCAGAAGTGGAAACTGGCGGTAATAGAAATGGGAGCGAGTAATCGAAGAAGCCAGCATCGAAGGACGAGTTCGAGTTGCCAGCGAAATCCGAATCGAGTCAACAGCTGTTTCTTTCGACGCGCCCCTCCCCAACCCTTCGCGTAGACGCGAGAGAGAAGGTCGATTCGGCTTACTTAGCCAATTACTATGCGATAATAAGTCGTTCTCCGGCGTCGTTCGCGTTCGAGCGTCCTTGTTATTGTACGTCAGTCCATCGAAACGATTTCAGTCGTCGACACGCTGTTAACGCTCTCGATAGCTTAATTTCGGCGTGGCGCGTCCCCGTGGCTCTGGGTCGGGCAACTCGGTCAATAACCATCTTCGTAGAATTTCATTAGTTGTCGCTGCGGCGTTTTCCACGTGGCCGGGCGCTATCGCGTATTCCCGAACGGAAAATCAGCGTTATTCCGCGTCGGATCATGTAAATCGCTCCTTGACTCGGTCCCCGGCACTCCAAGCCTGGATTTCCAACCATCAAACCGTCCATCGCGACCACGCGATATATACATATCGCGCTTCCCGTTTTATTTTTCCTGCCCGTGATTACGGCGAGTCTCTTTAAACACGCGTATGACGTAATTCTCGGCATGCATCGATCGACGCATTTCTGATTTTAATCCCGCAATTGTTATCCTGTTGTTTATCGTGTTTGTGATTGGCAGCGATGGATTGGACACGTTTGATTGGACACGTTTCATTGTCTCTAAAGAGCAGATTCTGATCGAAAAGAATCAGTTTCTTCTTGCTTGTGTTTTCTCTTCATTTTATTCCTTTCAGTTTCTTTCTTTTCTTTTTTTTTTTTTATTGTTCTATACTTGTACAGTTGTATAATTGTACGATCATCTTATATTTCTGGACGATCTTTCGAAAAGAAAGAATTCGAGCTCTTAGAAAAATACGAATATATATATCATATTATGACAGTGTTATTTTTCGATAAATTTTCAATTTTTTGAAATTGCAAATCTGTATTTTAGGGTTTCATTTACACGGCGGTGAGATTTAACTATCATATTGGTCAAGTTTGAAACAGAGAATCGTTTTTTTAAATTTACAACGACGCAGTTTTACAAAGTGTTTCCGCGAAACACGTAGATAAAAACTTGTGCTCTATATTGTGGCGTAAACTTTCCTCGCGTTTCAGTGTTTCTGATATTAAAAAGTGCTAAAAGCAAGTTCGCAAGACGTTCAAACGAAACTATAAGGCTACTTGCTTCAGTTTTAATAATTTGTTACCTCGCTGTCTATTAAATGTTCCGATCGCCCTGTAATTAATATTTAACGCTTAGTTAAAGTGATATTTATTAAGCATCGATTTCGAAGCTCGTAACTTGCCGCGCTCCACGTGATCGATACTTTATCAATTGTTTTACTACTAAAAGGCGTATTACGAATCCCTGAAAGGACATAAAAATTCCACTGAATATTTCATAAAACTTGAAACTTCGTTCTAACGAAGTGAAAAGCTGCTCGTAACACTGCACTACAGGCTTTTAAAAAGCTAGATTTAAAAAACCATTCGCAAACCCGTCGTTCGCGCGAAAGAGGCATAAATATCTAAGATGGACGAGTAGAATCAACTAGATAAAGGTGTTAATAATTTTAACGTTACTTCACAATGGCCAAAACGGTATCGAATCCGCCGAGCGGAAATTCCGTCAATATTATCCCCAAGAAAGGGATCATAAACGCGAAGACCTATATTAAAAAATTCTACCGATTCATTTTGCCCGTAACAACTTAATATTTCCATTCCCTCTGCACCGAAACGGAATATCATTCTACATGTTCCAATGGATTAAATGAAATTCCCACCCCTGCGGGCACGATACAAAATCTGCAGGCCAATATTCTAACGGAGCTTGACTCGCAGGCCGATCGATAAGAAATATAGATTTCCAGCTGGGACGCCTTTGCATCGCGCAGCATTCCAACGTTCTCTTTCTTTCCCCCTCATTCCCCCTTTTCGTTTTCTTTCTTCCACGCGGCAGAAAGAAGATCGGCCGCGATAACTCATTTATTCGCCCATGGAAAACTCGAGGCAATCGCCGTTTAATTGCCTCGTTACGTCGCGTTATCGCGATCCGCGCGAGCCACTACATTAGTCCTTTCAATCACGTTCCCGCTCGGCGGGTTTCATTCTACGCGTATTATCTTGTTCGTGCCGGGATCTAGACGAGCGCGAGAGAACGCAAGAGGACAACAATGGCGGGGCAGAGGGCGGCGATGGGTGAGTTGAAAGCTCGTGCCGAGCGTATTTTTCCTTGTCCCCTTTGTCTTCGAAACCGCGGCAATTTCACCGTGGAGGAAAGCGCTGCGTGCTCGCGGACGCAAAGAAGGAAACCCAGAGGTACATCGTTGCCAGAGATTGCTCGCGAGATCGTCGATTCAGCTGCGATCTTATTGTTAGGCCTAAACTAAAACGTTTCCTTCGAACCTGTCACTCAAACTGCGGATTCATTTCTTCTTATGCAACTGTATGTTTTCGAGAATATAATCAAAGAAAATCACGTATTAAATTTTCATATTATGCGTGTTCTGCGTGATTTCTGAAATGCATACAAAAGCTTCAACTATCTAGGCAAAGTGTTTGTTTAAATAAAATACAAGATATTCTCGCTTAAAGATTTTTTTGATAATCCTCTGTATCAAAATCGGAGGACATTTGACGTGGACATCTTTCGGACATCAGACTCATGTTCTTTCCTGATACAGAATCTGAATTTCCCTGATACATTGGGCTTTCGAAAAACATTGAAGCGGGAATATCAATGAGAAGTTTGGAATATTTATATTATAAAATATAATATAAATATATAATATATAATTATATATTATAGAGTATTATTATACATTATAGAATATATTATAGAATATTTCTCGTTGAAAATTCGAATTAAATATTTATATCGCGACACCGTTATTAGCGTGATACGTTTATATATCACTTGCTTCATTTTTACTTTATTTACCCTCTTTCGTGCAACGTTGTCAGTCTACTGTATTACATACAGTCGATTACTTTGAAGCGTACCGTTACATAACTAACGTCATTTTGAAGCGATATAATAGGGAAAATAAACATTTAATTTGAATATTTATTCGACGGATCACATCTACTTCAACAGATACTAAACACTCGCGTGGTTGCGGCTCTTCGTCGTCGATATAAAACTGGTACACGAGCGTCTGCGTTCTATTTACAGAGTCTGACTACTTTCTGTTCATGATGCCAGAGTGGTACCATTGTAGTTAGGCTTTATTGTCTCGCGGAACATTGAAAAGTAATTGGCTGAGGGCGGCGGACGATCGTGCGCCGCGTCGCAAGCGCCGGCCGAGAACGCGTGGCGAGAGAATTTTTCATTACCGTTAATTAATTCCGACGTTGTCGAGAGGAGACGCGCGCGACAGTGATTAAAGTCTCCTCCATTTTGCGGGAGAAAGGAAAACTCGGCTCGGTGTTTTCGTTGGTGTGGTCGGGCCAGGTTGGATCGCGAGATCGAAAACCACTTCTTTCAACGAGTTCTAAAAAACCGCCGCGCCTAAAATTTCACAACGTCGTTTACTTTTATCGAGAGGGAGGGAGAGCGAGAAGCGGTTCCTGAATCGCTACTGGAGGTATTCTTTGCCTAACGCCGCTGCTTTTACACGCCTGGTGGCGCGCTTTTCGCCCGACGTGAAAGTTCCTCGAAGCTCCGACAGACACAAAGAAAAACTAGCGGCGGCACCTTTTCGCCCGGCTGTTCAACGAAATTAATTATGCCGCTGAATTAAATATACGTGGAATATTAACGAGCGGCCGGTTTCGTTTAATGTCGTCGCTGCCGGCGTTCGCGGCCGGGTTAACAGCGCGTTGGGCCTCGGAATTACGTTTTCGCGTGGCTGAATTGTTTAACACGTTGACCGGCCGGCCGTGAACGAAGCATGCGTGGCGTGCTTCTTGCGAGATCGTGATTCTCCGTTCATCGCGAGCTTATAAGTATTTCAAAATCTTCGCGGGCAGGGTGATGATTGTTTCATCGGCCGTTTGTTTCAGCCAGTAATGTTCACCGCGGCAATGTGTATACGCGTGGGAGTTTAAATTGTTTTCTATTATTGGTGCTACGAATACTTGTGACGTGATTAGAATAGCGTGATATGTAATTGTGATAAATTACGATAATTATTTACGTCTATAAAATATCTCGCTGTATCATTATCATCATTATTCATAGATTATTGTATAATTATATGAAGTACAGAATGCTTCCTTCCTTGCCGAAACAAGTAGTGGTTTGTGACTTTTCTCAAGAGTTTTCAAGAAAATTCGTCACCGTTTTTTTTCGATAATGATAACGTGTCCTCCTGTCTTTTAAATTGTCACCTCTTTATGTCAAATTTTTTTAATTATCAACACGTTACACATGCCTCAAATGCATTTTTCGTGGTATAGACACAACAATGTGAAAGAAATGCGAATTCGATGCATTTATGGAAAACTTGAAATGCGTGTAATGTACAGGAAAATACCCAAGAAGTGAAATATATTTACTTTATTTCTTTTAGATTCCTTAATCAAGACAAAATCCTAGCCATTAATCGTTAATTGTTAGCTAGAATACTATTAATTTCGTTCGCTAACGCGTGATCGTTGGAAACAACGGAAAAATTGGCACGAACAAGCTGGAGTGGGAACAACGATTCCATTATTCGACGTATTTAGTTTAGAGGGTTGTATCCCTGTCGCGGCATAAAACCCGGTGGCGGCTCCGTGCACAGACAGAGGAATGCGTGATTCAATAAATGAGTTCGGACGCGCGTTCCCAGTGATTAGGAATCAATTAACTTGCGTTGATAATTCACGTTGAATAGCCGGAACGCAGTTACTTTTAATCGATGGCCGGCCATTCTGTATCGTATCGGGGGGGGCGATAAGCACCGGCTATTTCGGCAGCTGTATCTCTGTCCCGATTGTTTCCCCGGTTTCCCAGATGGAGCACCGATAGCCGAGCGACGAACGTTGATCATTCCGGAATTTTCGTGTATCCCGCCATACCGATATTCGTCTATTTCTCTGGATCGTGTCGAAAATTCCGTCCGGTTAAATTCCGCCTTTGCGTTACTCTGTGACGAACGTGACATAATTTCGAAGGACCGTGCGTTCAGCGAGAGACGAGGAAACATATATATGTTCACTGTTAAAGAAAGAGTAGCTGCAACTCGAAGTATACGTACGTGCATAACAGTCTGCTGGATTTTTAAAAATTTTACACTACAAACATTCAGGCTGTAAATGTATCGAGCCATTGAAGCAGCATGAATGCAGCGCGATGTGAAATGAATCAGAAAGATGGTGCGTAATAGAATTATATAATAATGAATTGTAATATAATTAATAACGTGTAATACAATTATTTCGTATTACGTACGGTTAAATCACAAAGATAAACGAATATTCGTACTAATTGCTTGAAAAGTATCGCAATACGATAATACGAGAATCGTGCCTTTCGTTGCAGATACCAACGAAGAGAACTCATTGAGAAACGAGCTGATTAATAACTAAACTGCGGATTCTTCTGCAAACTCGGATTTTTTAAGAGTACAGTTGAAAAAAATGGGATCACAGTAGATAATTGTTTTATCTATATATTATAAAAAGCTCTGTGCTTTTCATGTTTTACGCGTGTCTTTATATTACGTGCAATAAGAATTTGCTATATAAATGCATAAAAATACACCGTCTATTAACCACTTGCGCTGGCAACGAGTGACCGAATCGTATACAATAATTCGCCGCTTTCTTTTCCTTTTGAACTCGTTCGCATGAAAGAAGTAATCAACTCATCATTTGAATATACTTAAAACTGAGAAAAATTCGCGTGGCGCGCGTCATTCCGCCGCAAGATGTTAATAACGAACGAAAATCGGCGAATTCTTCGAATTCTTTTCCACGTTCGATTTCCAAGAGCCCGAATTGTGTTATTTCTATTATCATTGCATTATTGTTATTATCTGTTAGTTCACTATTTGCTTGTAGAGTCTCTCCTTGATAAATACGTTTGCAGATATCCGAGAAATGGCGAGGAACGATGCGCCAATACCTTCGGTAGTATCGCCAGACGTCCGAGCCAGTGAAACGGAAGAGCAAAGGGAAGAAAGGAAAACCGTGGTTGGATGTAAAAGGACACTCGTAGAGACTCGTGTTCCTCGGTGAATGGTCAAAGAACAAGCACGGAAGTGAAAGGCGAATCCTTCTTAGATAGACGTACAGGGATTGGATAAGGTAATGGTAACAGTATAAGACGGTGGACTGCGGATTTTCGCGCAGGCTGGCACTTTTTCTCAATTCAATTAATCCGCAGGCATTCATAAAATTTCACTGATTTCGATTTAACAACAAGTGGAAATCTGGAATCTTCCATCGTCCGGCAAATATTGCAACAAGCACTTTTGTACCCTGATCAAAAATGTAAATTCGTGTTTTTTTTTTTTTTTTTGAATCACATTTTTAAACTACACTTTACAAAAATTATCCACCCGAGGCAAAGATCCGCAGTTTGAATATTGTATTGCATTACGAGAATATTATTTATTAATTTATCATTCAACGATGACAAATATTGACGTCATATTCATGTCGACGAGGTACGTTAGACAATACATGTCAAGTGCCGTTCTATTTGTTAACATTGAACAGCTAACGAACGAAACAGCGTTATTTCGTTCGACCCCTGTGTTTCAACCCCGGGGCACGCAACTAGAGCACCGGGGATCGCAAAGCGGCAAAGGGATACGTCGCCGCGTTTGACGCTCTCCCGATTAACGAGGTTTATCCCTCGGTTCCGAAACGCAGCCGGCGGATGCGCGCGAGAATTATTTAAACGGGGCGGCATTGGCGTAGAACGGGGGGGGGGGGG